>NC_057788.1:11432024-11732024 GCF_014905175.1 Aphidius gifuensis
GACCAAATGACTTCACAAAAGATGTGTGATATCACAACAGAAAAAACAAAGTTTTTTTTTACAAAAAAGAGTCAAGTGTTCGAAATTGTCACTATAATGGTATAAGTATTTTAATTTAAATATGACACTAAAAAATTCCAAGAAAAGATATATATTTTTTGACGCATGTAATTAAGTCTAAACTATTAAAAAAAATTTAAACTTTTGACCCATAGTTTTTCTCCAAAAATAATAAGATTTCAGTATTATTTAAGACATATATTTTACATCAGGTGGGGTCAAGTTTAAATTTTTCAATAGTTTAGCAATACATGCGTCAAAATATTACTAGTGGAGCACAGTGTCATATCTAAATAAAATACTTACAATTTCAGGCAGAACAGACTTTTAGAAAAACTTGTTTTAATTTTATTTATATTTGAATTTCTAAGTCGTTTACAGATGAAAATCGGTACAGCATTCTTGAAAGCATGACAATAAAAGGTGAAGTTGAAATGGCCCAGATAACCAATTTCCGGTAGATTACTGGAAATTACTGGTAGCTAAATACGAAAATTACCGGTAACTAAATACGAAAATTTCCAGAAATTTACTGGTAATTCTTGTGGCAACTGCTACCAGTAATCGACTAATAATTTCCGGTAATCATTATAGTAGTCTCTACCAATAATCTACCAGTAATTTTCCAATAATATTTGTGGTAAATGTTTACCAGTAATCTACCAGTAATTTTCCGTTTACCTGTTTTTTGAAATATTTTGTATTTACCAGTAAATTTCCGGTAATTTACTAGTAGCATATTGACTTACCAGTTATGGTTATCTGGGGGGGAACAGCAATACCGACATAAGAGATTTTATATTTTTTTAATAAACTTATACTTGTTTTTTTTGATAATTATAAATTTGTATAAGTAAAGTAAATTCTTGAATATGATAATTGCATCTTATTGTTGATATATTCTTTTAACATATAATCATAAATAAAAATCAATTGATTAATTATACATCTAACCAAATCCAAAATGGCGGAGTTTCAGGTATGAACAAAGTTTTTTTAAATGGACACTATATTTTTTTTTTTTGTACCAAAATTTTTCTTACATCAAAACTAATACTTTTTACTTGAAAAGTTTTTCGATAAAATCACTTTTTTTTCAGCCCATTTTTGTCTGTTGATGGATTTTCCTCAAAAAATACGGCTCAAATTCAAAAATGATATTTGGAAAAGTTGTAGCGTTCAGGAAGACAAACACGAAAAGAAAAAAAAATTTTTTAAAAAGTTCAAAATGGCAAAGTTTAAAGTATGAACATCTTTTTTTTTTGAGGTTAGGTGTAATTTTTTTTAACTAAAAAATTGTTCGCTTCAAGACTAACACTGTTTCTAAATAAAATTGTTTGGCTAAGTCCATTTTTTTAATCCATGCTTCTCACTCCGCCATTTTGAATTTTTTACCAAAATTTTTTTTTTTTTCATGTTTGTCTTTCTAAACGCTACAACTTTTCCAAATATTATTTTCAAATCAAAGCCATTTTTTTTTTAGGAAAATCCATCAACAGATAAAATCGGGCCGAAAAAACAGTGATTTTATCGAAAAATTTTTCAAATAAAAAGTGTTAGTTTCGATGTAAGAAACATTTTGGCGCAAAAAAAAATACAGTATTGTTACGTCTTGGTATCAATAAAATAAATAAATTAAATATTTAGTAAATTCAAGGGCATATAAAATACCGAGTAAGCAATTAAATTTTTTTCTTTTATTGTTTAAATTATTTTTATTTATTTTAGCAAAATTAACATTTTACCATTTCTTTCACAATATTATGTTTTTTTATTTTGAATTATTTTTGCAAACCGTAGTTCAAAGTCACCTTAGCTACTCGATATCTTACATCCGTTGACGTTACAAATAGTTCTCTAAGTAAAATATTAAATGCTGACTATCGTGGGACAGGTAAAATATAATTGGTCAAGATGTTCCCACTTTTAATCATACCTTCTTTTTAATTTAATTTTTATGGGAATTATTATTTTATAATTTAAGGAGCTTCACTCTTGCGACAACTCTTGTTTGGACAATATCTAAATTAATTATTAAAATTAAATTTTATATAATCAAATCAAATAAAATAATAAAATCAATGTAACCTTTACGTGCTAATAAATAAAATTTTAAAAGTGAATTTAAATTAAATAATCTGTGTGATAAAATTGTTGTTTTTCCTTTATAAATTGACTGTTCCTAATACATTATAAAATAATTGACTGTGACATTTTTCCGGGGTGTTGCTTTTTGTGCTTCGAGTTTGTTTTACCGTTTGGATTATTCGAGACTACCAACATCAACAGACGACAATCCAGATTGACACGCTCTCAACAATTGTTTCGGATTATTCTTACATCAAGGTACATCTACAATCATACGGATTCCCTCCTAACCCGTTACCCTGTAGGGAATAACAAAATACCCTAACGGTACGATCTAACCCCTTATGAACCGTTATTAAACGGTTGTTTCGAGGTTGGAATGTGCGCAAAAAAAACCGAAAACAAACCCTTCTTAAACCTAAAAATAACCAAATGAGAACTAACTGTTAGTTAACTGTTGATAAACCTTGTTCAAACCCGAATATTTTGGATTCAAATAACTAACCGAAAACTAACCAGAAACTAACTCTTTTGGGTAATCGCATTTATGGTTTACTCATAGTTGATTTAGGGTTTGTTGGCGGTTAATTAGACTTAGTTTATTCGTAGTTGGTTAGCAGTTCGTTAACAGTAATTATCTAAGTATATATTACAGTAAATAAATGACAGTATAAACTCGTTCACATTGAAAATAATCTGGAACTATGCATAAATAACAAGGTTTCAATGATAATTTATTGTTTTGTCATATGA
Source organism: Aphidius gifuensis (assembly GCF_014905175.1). Classification (NCBI taxonomy): domain Eukaryota; kingdom Metazoa; phylum Arthropoda; class Insecta; order Hymenoptera; family Braconidae; genus Aphidius; species Aphidius gifuensis. The sequence goes on from NC_057788.1 coordinate 11,434,926, forward strand.
ATATAGTCACAATATACAATATTGTATAGAGACGATACAAATAAAAAATACATAGAAAGAACAGAAAAAAATTATGCAATAGAAAAAGGTCTCAAAGGTTCTTCTTCTTCCTGTCCGCTTCTACCTGGTGATACGGTATGGGTAATACAGAGGGGCGTGAAAATAACAGAGTGATGGGAGTTTTTTATCTTTTTTTTCTCTATAGTTTTCCTCTTCTAATATAAACTCCAAGCTGACTGCCAAACTCCCCACCACTCTATTATTTTCACGCTCAGCCCCCGCATTACTCTACGATTCAATTTAATTTTTAATAATTTTTTTAGCCCTTTTAATGATATCTTTTTGATTGGAATTTTTTTCTTTATATTTAAAATACATTAAAGAAAAATAACCTAGCTCGCCAATCAGTTTAGACGTACGCTATAATTCATGTTTTTTTCAATTTTCAAAAATTAATATCTTGGCCGGATGATAACTCATTTGATTGGAATTTTAAAATTAACTTAATATACAAAAATTAAAAGTATTAAACAAATTCCAATCAATTCAGAGTCATATAAATTATCGATTTTTTACCTGGCTTACCTGTGGACGGCAGACAATAAAAATGATTGGAAATAGGTGCACCGTGTTCTGGGTCTCAAAAACTACCATTTAACAGGTATTTTGTTCAATTCAGTTTCACACACTGTTTTTGCCTCTGTCTTACCGTCTATAATGTAAATGTATAAAAAAAATCTACGTTGCTACTACAGATTATTGGGAGCTTTCTTTCACGGCGGACGACCGCCAGCGAAATACCACCTCTACCGCTCACTACTGCTTAGAGTGGGTATAAGCAGAGTGGAGCCATAGATGATTTTTACCTCGGAAGTGACGGAACCCCCTTATACCCGCTCCATACAATGAGCTCGGAAGTGACGAAAAACCTCTTATACTCACTCCATACGGCGAGCACAAAATGTCGGACTAATAGGACCTCGGTGGCTTCACTCTGCTTATACCCACTCTACTACTGCTCACCGTCACCATCCACCACTATATAGTCACTACTCACTACTCCTATAGTACACTCACACATATATGAAAGTAGTGACGGTGAGCAGTGGAGGTGGTATTTCTCGGCAGCCGTCCGGGAGGAAGGAAACCTTGAACAATTATGTCCATAACAAGCGGTGATCAAAAATACGTTCGATTATAAATATGTGAGTAAACTTGACAATTTTTTTTTTTTAATTAAGCATGTGTATGTGCGAGGTTGTATGTGGTTCTCCATGGACCAAAAGAACACAAAAGAATACATAGATTGTCATATCATGAAAATATTCAACCGATGAAAACAATACTTCTAGTTTGTCTACTCAAAAATAGTCAAACAGATAATCTATTAATAACAACTATTATATTTTCTCCGTCATAATCCCATGCCGGAAAAATTTCTCCGCCATCAATCTCATGCCGGAGTAATTTCTCCGAAAATGGGACAATAACGGAATGATGCCGGAGAAAGCCGGTGTGATGGCAGAGAAATATTTCTACTAGGGATAAGTCGTCTGAAATTAGTAGATGTAATCCAACCACAAACAAACCCTATAAAAACTTCAAACCTCAGAATAACCTGATTCCAATCCACGAGAGTGATTGGGTCATATCGTTGTGGCAACCTCGAGTAACCGAAATTAAACCGAAGTTATTGAACGGTTAAATAACGGTTACAGCAAACTGGTCTTCGGTTCATATAACCTTAGAATAACCATTATACAACGCGGTTAGAGACGGTTGTTTTTGCGCACATTACAACCGCCAGATAACAGTTATCCAACCACGAACAAACCTTAGAAAAACTTAACCCCAAAATAACCCGATTCCAACTGACGAAACGGGTTGGATCGTACCGTTAGGGTAAGAGGATTTTTTAATATTCCAGGTAAGAATTCTCGGGCTTGACGACCGTGTCAGGCTTATGCAAGGGCTGTGTATCAAGCTTTGGTAGCCAAGGCTTGTTTCAGGCCTGGGCCCGTTGATTTTACCCGGCTTTACACGAGCCTCGGTAACTCAGTCTTGTGTAGGGCCTGTATTTTTCGCTTTTACCCGGCCTCACACGAGCCTTGGTAACTCAGTCTTGTGTAGGGCCTGTATTTTTTGATTTTACCCGGTCTCACATGGGCCTTGGCTGCGCAGGCTTGAAACAAGCTTGTCCCCGTTGATTTTACCCGGTCTCACACGAGCCTTGAAACACAGCCTTGTGACAAGCTAGTGCCCATCGTTTCACCAAGTCTCACACGAGACTTGACTTGTGCATATATTTAATAACAAAAAAATAGTAATTAGTTGTATAAATCCTATACTATAAAAAGCATGGTGTCATGGCGTCGCATTTTGCGTGCGCATCCAAATTTGAACTTGGCGCTTCATTTTCAAACTTAGCGCCTCATTTTTGAATTTGATGGAATCTGATTGGGGTATCAAAAGGTCAAGTGCATGTCGTATAAATTGATATAGGTGGCGCTAATTGCATCTACATATGTATGTGTGTGTTGACATATGTCACATATGATATGTGATTATAATAATATATAACAATATTATAGTAATTATAATTATATATAACAATATTTTATATCTGTCAAAAAATATTAATGCCCATAACCTTCAAATGATTTACCAATATTTAATTGAATTGTTATAAATAAAAGAGTAACTCATGTGTTATAAATAAAAAAATAACGAAACATTGAAAAAAAAACTAGATCCAAACACAAAAAAAAAAAGATAGATTCATTTTTAAATAAGGCACGCGAACCTGTAAGAATGAAATCAAGATTTGTACATGATTAACAATAACAAAGTATTGTTAATTAAAATTTTGGAGTAAACGTATTTTTTTATTTAATCATTATTGAAGTACAAAACATACATTCATTGGTTTAAATAAACTCACGACATTCTCTTCAAGAAGAAAAAAAAAATTATTCAACGATATTTATAAATAAATGTTAACAATTGTTCGAGGTGACATGCAATCGTTAATTAACAATTTTTCATATTATTTTCCACTGAAGTACGAATTCTGCTATTATCAGCCAACGTTTTTCTCTCCAAAGATAAAAAAAAGAATTATTTAAAAGGATTATTCTATTATTTTGAGGTGTTATGTAATTGTTTATTAACAATTCTATGGCGCCTCAAAAAATAAATGTTATTGAATGATTTGTTTTTACTCTTGAAGGAAAAGTCATGGGTTAATTTGTATTAATAATAACAGAATTTGTCCTTCAATGGAAAAGAATAGAAAAAAATTGTTTGACGAAAATTGATTATTAACAATCGCATGGCACCTCAGATAATAAATAATGATAGATAATTTTTTTCCTTCATTCTCGAAAAAAAAGTCATAAGCTTATTTGAGTCAATGAAAGTAGGATTCGTACTTTAATAATATTAAAAAAAAAAATAGTTTACTCGAGAACTTTAATTTACAATACTTTGTTGAATAATCAGAATATTTTGTACTAATTTGTACAAACATTGGATTTTTACCTCAAGAACAACGACAAAATTAAATATTTGCTCTAAAATGTTCATATGCAAACGCATCGGATCTTAGGTAATTTGCACTCATAAAATCGGAATTTGTACATCAATAACAATAACAAAATATTGTGAATTAAAATTTGGAGTAGACTATTTCTTCTTACAATAAATAGCAGATGATGGCAGACGATAGATGAAAAAAAAACTGTTGAATGAAAATTATTCATCAACAATTGCATGGTGCCTATTATTTTTGATGTGGATATTTTTGATGAGAAAAACATGAGCTACATGATTTTACTTTATAATCTATGTTATTGTTATTGAGGTGTAATTTTTTATTTTATTGATGCAAATTATAGCCTTTGCTTTTTTCTTTAAAATAGATAAAAAACAAATAAAAAAAGAATTTATCATTAAAGGCACCATGCGTCTGTATATTGCATAAATATTTTGGAGTAATTTTATATTTTTTTTGTCGTTATTCTTCAAGTGAAAATTTCGATATTAATAGTCCAAATTAATACAAAATAATTCTGATCATTGAGCAACTTTTTTTATGATTCTGAGTTAATTAGAAAAAAAATTGAACCATCCTCTAACCCTTCAATAGGGAGTAATTAAAATTTATGCAAAAAATTATTACAAATTATTACAAATCAAAAGGCTTCCAAAGAGTATTTTAAAACGGTTCCGTTTCCGTGAGCTGGGCTTACGCATTCTATTAGACAACGTCAAATATTATTTGTAAATTGATTTTTCCTCTAATTAAAAATTTCATTTTTTTTATTCACACACATGATGTGTCGACGTGTCATTGGCATTTGGCATCTAGGCACATCTAGGATATAGCATTATAGCAATAGCAACAACGGAGGCGGCCGCTTGCGGCCGTCGACGGCGCTAGTGATATATAAATTTTAAAGAGAAATTATCAGGCTTTGACTATTGTGTCAGGCTTTTGCGAGGGCTGTGTATTGAGTCTCAGTAGAGTTTATTCATATAAAAAAGTTTCACTACATCTTACATCAATACCCCGACGGTTGACTTGATAGCGTGTTCAACTTCTACGTGAGAGACCCCGGATCAATCCCACGTCACCTCCATTTGTTTTCGTTTAATTAATGTCGTTTATTCAAATTGTTTAAATAAAAAAAAAATAATGTTATAAACATAAATTAACAATAATAGTTTATTTATATTTGTTTTAGTTTTTTTTGCAAGCCTGTGTCAAGCCTGAGACACAGGCTTGTGCCAGGCTTGGAAAACAAGCCTGGAATACAAGCCTGACACCGGCAAAAACTTAGTGAACATTCCAGGGCTCACCCAGGCTTGACACAAGCCGGGTAGTGAAGCTTGACACGAGCCTCAGAGCCCGACAAACAGGCTTGTCCCAGGCTTGTCCCCGTCGTCACTTCCTACCTGGGATTAACGTGAAATACCAAGTTGATTTATTTTAATTATTCTATGATTATTTGCCTATTTAATTTTGGTTTTACATATTCTTTCCTTTTTTTTTGTTATTCCATAGTTTAATTTTAATTTTTCAACTTAGTACGTAACAGTATCCATTTAAAAAAACTATGTTCATACCTGAAACTCCGCCATTTTGAATTTTTTGAATTTTTTTTCTAGGTCCCCCTCCAAACCATACAACTTTTACTTGGATCATTTTTCAATTTGAGCTATATTTTTCAAGAAAAATCCATTATCCAATTAAAATGGGACAGTCTGTATTTAATAAATTGACTTTTTTCACACAGTTTTCCTGTTCAGAAAAGGAACAGGAAACCTGAGCATATCCTGAATAAGGCTTCCTGATCAGATTCTGACCAGAATACTGTCAGGATAAATATATCAAATAAATTGACTTTTTTTACTCAATTTCCTGTTCAGAAAAGGAACAGGAAACCTAAACGTATTCTGAATAGGGAACCCTGATAAAATTCTGATCAGAATACTATCAGGATAAATATATCAAATAAATTGACTTTTTTCACTCAGTTTTCCTGTTCAGAAAAAGACCAGGAAACCTGAGCATATTCCGAAAAAGGAATCCCGATGAGATTCTGACAAGAATACTATCAGGATAAATATTTTTTGGATTTAATTTTAATTTTAATTCTAAAACAAAATGACAACGGACAATTTAACAAATTGTTATATTTTATTTTTACGTTAAATTTACGTCGCAAATTCTAATTTAAGTTTTTTTTAGCTCCGAGTTCGCGTCCCGCTAGTGGTTAGGTAATTTAAGTTATGTTAGGCATATACAATCTTATCGTTCAATCTGTTTCATCATTGACATTGCTATAGTAAATTAGTTAACCGATTTACAAAACTTCAAATAATAAAAAACAATTTTTTTTTTTTAAATTACTTGATCCGTTTCAGATCAGGAATCCTGTTTCATTCCTGATCAGGTATCCTGTTCCATTCCTGATCAGGTATCCTGGTCAGGTTTCCTGATCCGGTTCTGATCAGAATCCTAAAAAAGAGCGTTATATTCTGATCCATTCCTGAACAGGATTCCTGATCCTGTTCTGAGTTGAAATTAGGTACCCTGATCCGGTTCTGATCAGAACCTTAACTAAATTTCCACTCGGGCAGTTGACATTTCTGAGTCCGTCATCAATTTTGCTATGGCTCATTGTAATTTCAAATATGTTGCTTTGTATTTGTTAGTGACACCTACAGGATTTCCGAAGAAATCAAATATTTACTATGGTACATTGTGAATTTTCAGAGGATCATTTTAAAATTGTCCACAACAAAGTGAAATTTTAGAAATAAACAAAGCAAAAAAAAAAAAATATTCTTTGCTATGATGCAATGTAATTTTTAGGCTGGATTATTTTATTTTAAATTTTAAATTTGGTTTCTGTAAAAATTTCTTAATGCGTTGTAATTTTTTCATAGGGAAATAGCAAAAAAAAAACATGAGAAAGTCGCTATGCTACATTTGAGTTCTTCAAGACTACAATTGTTTTTTTTTCGTTAAAATGATAGTAAATTTTTCAATAATCAAAAGATAGTTCTCTGGTAATGTGGCACCATAGTAAAATTGAGTGGAAATTTTTTTCCGTGTCCATTTTGTTTGTTCTAAACGGTTTTTAATAATCAATAAAAAAATTTTTAGTCGGTAACAACAGCATTTTCTGAAAAAAATATACCCGATATTTTCTAGAAAAAATGCTTTGCGTTATGTAACAATTAATAATAAGTCATCTTTTTTTGGAAAAATTGAAAAAGTCGGAAAAAAATTGTACAAATGGTGGAGAAAAGGTGGAGACATTTGTCCGCCATTTCTCCAACCGTATAAAAAAAAATATTATTGCTCATAAATTTTTTGTCAAATCAACGACGAGGTAAATTTTTCCGTCTTTTCTCTGAATCAACTTGAGTAAGAAAACTTTCGGAAATATTTCTCCGAGAAAAAAACACACGCTGAGAAACATGTGAAAAAAAATAATTTTACCGCGGAGAAATTCTTCCGAAATCAACGACGAGGAGAAAATTTTTCCACACATTTCTCCGCATGGGTAAATTTGAGAGAAATTCGGAGTAATCACGGAGAAATTTAGACAAATATTTTCACCAGGGAAGGCTTATTGTATAATGATTTTTTTTTTTCTTTTGTAATCGAAAGTATGAATTTAGAAAGTTTATAAGACATACAACATACGACTTTATATTATTAGAGATTTAGATTATAATTTTATATTTATTATTCTTATGCAGCTACAGGAAAATTGAAAAATATTTTGAGCAGCATGAAGCCAGATAAATTACTTCCGAAATTTTCATTAAAGGAAACAAAAGTTGGTAGTTTTTTAGATTCATTGAAAAGTTCTAAATACTTACGAAAGACAAGAAAGTAAGTTGAACATGATCGAACCTTATTTTCTTTGAGATCCATTAAATAAATAAACCTGTTATATTAATATATCAATTTATTACAGATTTATTTTCCCTGCTAATAATAAATATAATCCTGTTTTTATTGAACCAAAAGTCAGTAAAAAGCCAGAGTTTAGGGAATGAGTAACAGAAGTTACAATCGTATTGAAGATATGATGCTGATAAAAGGTCCAACGGAAATCTTTTACAAAGGGCGAAAAATGACGGAAGGTAACTGATTAAATATTTTTTTTTGCACAATTGCATGAATTTTTTTTTTTTTTTTCTTAATAGGTAACAATAAATATACAAATATGATGATGAAAATGAAAGATGCCACAAGAAATTTAATATCAAAGTTATACAAAAGAGATGATGATGAAGACGAAGTATTGTCATCAAAACTGGGCAGTTTTATTGTTTCCATTGAGTGTAGTAAAATAGCATTAGTAACAAAAAAAAGTGAAAAGAAGTAAGTGGAATTTTCGATAAATAGTTTTCGACTTTGATGCTTAACATTAAGTGACAAAGGTATGACAACTTTACAACTTCTAATAAACTTATAATAATAATTTTAGTTTCATCTTCCCTGTCGTATTTAACACAACATTAAATGGAAAATCAATTGAACCACTCAGCAATAAAACTGCTGCTGAAGATAAAAAAACACTATCACTTCAAGTTAATGATTTGAGTATTGCAATTGATGGTTACAAATTAAAACTGAATGTCAAAAATCGTGCTGAAACATAAGTTAACTAAAAGTTAGAATGATAACTGTAGTTAGCCCTGATAGAAATATTTCTCCAACTTTTTCAACTTTCTCCGCCTTTTTTCCAATTTTCTCCACCTTTTGTCCAACTTTCTCCACCTTTTTACGAAAATGACCCATGGTTGGAGAAATTTGTCCGCCATTTCTCCAACCAAAAATGTCTCCAACTTTTTTCCAACTTTTCTCCACCATTTCTCCAACTTTTTTCCAACTTTTTTCCAACTTTTCTTCAACCTTTTTCCAACTTTCCTCCGCCATTTCTCCAACTTTTTTTTAACTCTTCTCCACCACTTCTCCAACTTTTTTTCGCTCAGTTTTTCAACGTGAAGTCAGCTGCTTTTTCTGTCAAGTTTTGTAACGCACTGGAATATTCGGAAATGACCCGTATTTAGTGGATGTTATCGAGAAGGTTCTTAATTTTTTTATTTTTATTTACAGAAGTTGTCACAAAAAATCTTTCGAAAAACATTCAATTTACGTCGTCCTAAAGTTACGAAAAAAGATGATTGGGCCCTTGAAGTAGCAGGAAGAAGGGGAAATTGACCAATAAATTTAATTATGGGATTTTATCAACAATGGTTAATCAGTTTTTATTTAATCCAGAATATGAAAATATTTTGATCTTTTAAATTTTTTGGTATATGATTAAAAAAAAATATTATTTTACATTTATTATAAAAATCCAGTTTCTGAATTTTTTACAATTACTTATATAAAAAGGACAAACATCATCGGTCTTCCGGACATTTGATTGGTCATTCTTTTTCTCTCACTTACTCTCATATGAATTTTTTTCTGTTTGCCTTTTTCTATTATTTTTTTATTTATTTCGTTAGCAACAAAAAAAAAAGAGTGAGTGAGACATAGTTTGTTTTTTTGTTGCTAACGAAATAAATCAAATAAACAAAGAGTGATCTTCGAAGGATTGAATCGGTAACAAATACGAGCGCTTGATAGACCGCGCGACGCATAAAATGTTTATTGTTTATTATTGTTATAAACCAATGCATCGGTAGAAATTCACAAAAAAATATATTTTACTTCTTTAAAATGTCTTTTATTTAATGGATTTTTCAGAAATACTGTGCAACGAATATTTATTGTAAAAAAAATTGTTTAAACTTTTAAAAAATTTTAACTTCATAATTTTCCACTGGTCTTTTTATTTTCAATATTTTTTTTTACTATAAATATTTGTTGCACAGTATTTCTGAAATATCCATTAAAATAAGAAAATTTTTAAAATATTTTGTTGTTTTCTACTGATACATTTTTTTATAACAATAATAAACATTTTAGAAATTATGGATACAAGCGTGCATATAATAAAAACACCTGAATTATTGAGTTTTTAATATTCTCAATTTACAAAGTTTATAATTTATAATTTTTTTAAATAATAAATAAAAGTTATTTTTAATAAAAAGTTTGTTTATTAATTAATGTGTTATAAACTAGCTGAATATAAATTATCAAATTATTATTTTTATATATTTTTTATAACAGTTAATAATTATTTATAATTATTTGCAATATTATGATATTAATATTTGACTTAAATTAATATAAATTTGGCAGTTAATTTTGTGTTTATGATATGGAAAATTCAATATAAATATGATTAATTTATAAATTGACATTTTTTAAAATATATAAAATAATGTATAGATAATTTTTTATATAACAATAAAATTGTGTATAGATAAATATTTATGTACTATTGGAAAACATAAAGAATGTATATCGTTAATGACACCTAGATTTTATCAACAATGGTTAATCAGTTTTTATTTAATCCAGAATATGAAAATATTTTGATCTTTTAAATTTTTTGGTATATGATTAAAAAAAATATTATTTTACATTTATTATAAAAATCCAGTTTCTGAATTTCTTTTTACAATTATTCAAATATTCAATCGCCGTAACATCCAAAATGGTATGAGAATAACATACTAGATTGTTTTGTTTTGATGTATACACACGGTCGCAGTAAATCTGCCGGACTGAAAGTTTGAATATTATGGACAGAGCTAAGCACTGTTTTATGCGATCAACGTTAACATCTTTTAGTCGATAAAAAATATATCTCAGTTCAATGTCGAATAAATAAAATGTTCATGTAATTACTTTTTTCTTGAAACGTATGATACGTTATAAATTTTTAAAATTTGCCCTGATTTGACCAGATTTGAGCAATACAACAGAATCATTTTGTTTTCGACATCGCGTTGCGTGGTAAGAAGCCGTAAATTATCTTGTACATTCATGAATTAATTTATTATACGACCTGCAATTATCAATACAGTGGTTCAAACTTACCGATTCTCTTTTAGTTAATATATCAATCTTTCCTTTGCCCAGAAGAACACAAAAGTCAACATAACAAAGATTAATTGTTGTGATAAACATTTGCTATATTTGTAACTGACGAAAAATGAGTTATGCGTACCTATATTTGCATGGAAAAAACGGGAAGAAATCGTACAAATGTGTAAAAACTAACCAAATTAAACAATTCAGCATGGTTAGCTTCGAACTCGAATCCAAAAGTACAAGATCTCAAGTTCCTTATGCACTTATTCAGGCGGATGGTTCTCGTGACACTTGTCATGGTTTTAGCTGTCGCAGGTTTGTTGCTGAATATAATTCTTGTTGTTATTTTTATTCATCGTGTTCAATAATTATTATTAATTATTTTCAATTCAAAGATTCTGCCAATGATATTGAACAAATCAGCAACAGTCAACGATTCCACGTTCCAAAACTGTCAAATTCAGTAATTGATAGTAATTGACGGAATGCATCGACTTCCGATTTGTTTGACAGTGAATCAGAACAAAATGAAAGAAAAGTACTTATCTAAATTATAATCATATCACCAATTACATTATTATTTATACTAATACTTTTTTTGAAATTTATATTTTGTTTTAGATAATCAAGAGTTTAAAAAAGAAAGTTTTGACAAAGTAGATCAAGAAATAATTAACAAATATAGAAAAATAAACAAAGCTCACTCTAGTGAACAGAAAGAAAGAGAAGAAGAAGAAGAGGATGGAGAAGAAGATTTGTCGAAAACGACTGCTCTATTGAAACAAGTTTGAATAAAAGACCAACAAAACCTTTGGTGATGGTGACAAGGATCCAAAAGTCGTCATCAACTACGTCAGACTACGACGCATTAGCAAAAATCATCTTGTTGCCAATACCAGAAAGGATAGACATGGAAAAAGGTGAATATATGTATATTACTATCAAAATAGACTTTCCATTTTATCAATAAAATATCAATGTGTGTATTATGAATTTTTAAATTTGATATATTTTATTGTAGTTTGTACCAAATGGAAAGAGGCATGTCAACTAGCTTGGTATGACATTAATAAAATGTAAATCATCAAGTAACCCCAATCATCCCTGCCATAGTCGGTTTGTGCACTGATCTCATACAAAAACGACACAAAACCGACACACGACTATAAGAATTTCTAAGTCACAAAAATAAATAGTAAGAAGCACTCAAAAAATAAAATATTATGTCTAAAAATTTCTAAATAATATTCTCACAATTTAAGACACATTAGAATTTTTTTTAAATAATTTTTTTATTGAAAAAACTCAATTCTGTTTATGTATTAAAAGTGAGGTTAGCTGTCAGAATCATCTGTACACGACTGTGAGATTTTACAATTCTCACACAATTCCGACACACGACTGTGAGAATTGTAAATCCGACACAAATCCGACAGATGTACGACAGTATATTTTTATTTTGTATTTAAGGGCAGGCCTTTAACTTCTAGTGACTTTAGATACAAGTGAAGATAAGAAAGATGATAAATTTTGTCCCACGATAACATCCACAAAAATAAACCGATTGTTTTCTAATTAGACTCAAAAAATTGCTAATAATTTTTTACGTGTCGGTTATCTTGAGAAGAAATTTATTGTAAAAAACACAAATCATAGAATAATTATAGATAATATGAATATCTGAACACACACTGTAAACGATGGCCGATGTACCAAGTGTGTGTGTGTGTCAGTGTGTGTTCAGATTGTTCATATTATCTATAATTATTATTATATATTTGCACCTCGAATTTTTGTCCACGATAACAATTTTATTTTAATTGAATAACTAAAAATATATCAAAATGTTCAAAAATGGCACAACGTGTCGGAAATATGCTCAAGTGATGTAATAAGTCTAAATAATTTTAATTATTGTTTTTTTGGCAGACTAGTTTGTCGGCCATTACTAAAATGAGTGTACATCTCAGTGATGGCCGACAAGCTAATCTGTCAAAAAAACAGTAATTAAAATTATTTAGACTTATTACATCACTTGGAGACATAATTTCCGACACGTGTGCCATTTTTTTGAACATTTTGATATATTTTTTTTAGTCATTTAATTAAAAATAAAATTGTTATCGTGGGACAAAAATTCGAGGTGCAAACCTACACTGAAAAAAAAAACTTCTGTCAGATAGAAGTTTTCTTCTTGCAAAAAAATGGATTTGGATTAAGAAAAAGTTGATTTGGATTGAGACAAAGACTTCTTAATCCAAATCATAAAAAACTTCTTGAATCATGAAAAAAACGTCTTGGTTCAAAACAAATTGTTCATGTTTTTAGAAGTATACTTCTTGGATTATGAACAAAAGTGTCTCGGTCCAAGGCAAATTGTTCATGTTTTTAGAAGTATACTTCTTGGATTATGGATAAATGTGTCTTGGATCGAGACGAACTGTTCATGTTTTAGAAGTATGCTTTTGATTATGGATAAATGTGTTTCGACTGAGACAAACTGTTCATGTTTTTGAAGTAATTCTTGATTATGGATAAATGTGTCTTGGATCGAGACGAACTGTTCATGTTTTAGAAGTATGCTTCTTGGATTATGGATAATGTGTCTTGGACCGAGACAAACTGTTCATGTTTTAAAGTAGCTTTTTGGATTATGAACAAAAGTGTCTCGGTTCAAGACATATTGTTTATGTTTTAGAAGTATTCTTCTGAATTATGAATCGATATGTCTCGGTTCAAGGCATGATATTTATGAACATTTATTCTCAATAGATTGAAAAATAAAAAATAAAATTTTCATTCACAAACTTGTAATTTGTAATTTTTTTTTTCCTGCAATTTTTATTTTATAATTTTTTTTCCTACAATTTTTTACCTAACGCGGGACCCGAACCTATGACCGTAAAACCTATCTAATCTAAACCTGTGCCTTAGCTCGCTTAACCACGGGCGCGATATGGAAACGGAAAGTTATTTGTATTACTTTAGTGACAAGATATTTTTTTTAAAATTTATTATACAAATGAACTGAAACTACACGTATATATATATTTTTTTATAATTAATTATTAAATTACTATAATATCATTCTTTTGTTATATCGAAACATTTTATGTTTTCCAAATAATTGTTAAACATATAAATAACATTTTATCATTATTATTATTTAAGAATATAAACAACAATAATATAATAGTTAGAATTATTGAAAAATTTAAGATTTACTGACTGTAAAGAAAAACTTAATTATAATCGAAAATTGAAAAAAAATGTATTATTTTTTTTTTAAGTTTTATATCAGTATTATTCTAAAAATAAATTAAATCAAATAAATGTTAAATTTAATTTATTAAAATACAAAATAAAGCAATATTGAATCGACTCAAAATACTAGCATTTAAATTGTTTATATTCTTAAATAATAATATTGATAAAATGTTATCTAAATGTTTAATAAAATTTAGAAAAAACATAAAATAATACAATAGTACACTAAAGTAATACAAATTGATACGTGGTAGTTTTAGTTCATTTGTTCATGTAATAAATTAAAAAAAAAATATCTTGTCACTAAAGTACAAATAACTTCCCGTTTCCATATCGCGCCCGTGTTAAGCGAGCTAAGGCACAGGTTTAGATTAGATAGGTTTTACGGTCATAGGTTCGGGTCCGCGTTAGGTAAAAAAAAAATTGTAGAAAAAAATTATAAATAAAATTGCAGGAAAAAAAAAATTACAAATTACAAGTTTGTAATTGAAAAATTTTTTTTATTTTTTTTATTTTCAATACTATTGAGAATAAATGTTCATAAATAAAAACAATATTGCCTTGAACCGAGACATATCGATTCATAATTCAAGAAGAATACTTCTAAAAACATAAACAATATGTCTTGAACCGAGACACTTTTGTTCATAATCCAAGAAGCATACTTCTAAAAACATGAACAGTTTGTCTCGGTCCAAGACACATTTATCCATAATCCAAGAAGCATACTTCTAAAAAAACATGAACAGTTCGTCTCGATCCAAGACACATTTATCCATAATCCAAGAAGTATACTTCTAAAACATGAACAATTTGCCTTGACCGAGACACTTTTGTTCATAATCCAAGAAGTATACTTAAAACATGAACAATTTGTTTTGAACCAAGACGTTTTTTCATGATTCAAGAAGTTTTATGATTTGATTAAAGTCTTGTCTCAATCCAAATCAACTTTTTCTTAATCCAAATCCATTTTTTTGCAAGAAGAAAACTTCTATTATTAAGAACTTTTTGTCTTAAAAATAGAAAAAATTTTTTTCAGTGTAGTCACAATTTTGTCACTAGATGTTAAGGGCCTGGCCTTAATATAAAAAAAAGAATTTTATCAATAAAAATTTTTGTTCAATATTAAAATTATAATATTTTAATAATTTTAAGGTTGATTATGGAAATCTGAAATCGCAACAGATTTTTTTTTTTTTTTTCTTATGTTTAAATGAAATAATTATCTACATTGTCAATTTTTTTCAATTTATTTTTGAGTGGTTTTTTTGAGATATTTACTGTCAAAGTTGACAACTTTAACATGCAAGGTATATGCGGTACCTCATATTTTTATTAATAACTTTTTCAAAACGCAACAGAAAACCTTAAATTTCTATCAGTTTGTAGTGCTAGAAAAGACAAATTTTTTGATATAAATTTTTAGTATTTCGTCTGTTGCGTTTAAAAAATAAATATCTTTAGAATTCAAAAATTTCGCGAGAAGCTCAGCACACAGACATGAACACAAGCACGGCTTCAGTGTACGATGCAATCTTTGCTCGCTAGTGTGTAGCCACGACACACATACTACTAAAGAACTTGGTTTTTTCATCAGTGGCGCCACAAAAAATTTTAGGACACGGGAATAAAAAATAGCGTTATTGATATACGGGCCCTTCGTGGCATAAATATTGGTTCGGTGATGCGACTGGGAATCAACCTTAAGCATATTAGATATTTTTTTTTCGAATAAATTTTGACAAAAAAAATAATTGAAAACATGGGAAACCAAATACATGGTTTCATTACAAATTACATTCGAGTTACAAAAAAACCAAAAACATGGAAAACTGATTGAATGTATTCGTTTTGAAAAAAAAGTGTTTTAAAAAAAACCGATCTTAACCTCATAAAAAAACCAAAAAATGATAATTTTCTAATAAAACAATTTAAAAAAAATCTAATATGCCTATAATTATTAAAAGATTATAATTTTATTATTAAACAAAAATTTTTGCAATTCGCAAATTCTCACAGACGATTCCAATTATTTTTTTTTGTCAAAATTTATTCAAAAAAAAAAAAATCTAATATGCCTAAAATTATTAAAATATTATAACTTTAATATTGAACAAAAATTTTTATTAATAATAGTATATTTCGTTTAGTGTCCACTCAGAGAGGTGTGTCCCATTGGAGGGGAAACACTCGCCAAGGCTCGTGCTTGCCCCTCCAAATTCGTTGAGAGCACACTCTCTGATTGGGTACATGTAACGAACCATATTTTATGTTACTAGGGACAGTGGTAATAATGTGTGAATTTCCAAAAAGCGCACTACCCCTCTTACGCTTTGGAAATTCACACATTATTCCCACTGCCATTGTAACATAAAATGCTTTTTTTGATATTCAATACAAAATAAAAATATACTGTCGTACGTCTGTCGGATTTGTGTCGGATTTACAATTCTCATAGTCGTGTACAGATGATTCTGACAGCTAACCTCACTTTTAATACATAAACAGAATTGAGTTTTTTCAATAAAAAAATTATTTAAATAAAATTCTAATGTGTCTTAAATTTTGAGAATATTATTTAGAAATTTTTAGACATAATATTTTATTTTTTAAATGCTTCTTACTATTTATTTTTGTGACTTAGAAATTCTTATAGTCGTGTGTCGGTTTTATGTCGTTTTTGTATGAGATCAGTGCACAAACCGACTGTCGGATTAGTGTCGCCATTTTTGCTAGGTACCTGAAAGAAATATTATTAAGATGTGGCAAGTATTTAGAAGAATTGTCTCTCTCAGATGTTTGTGATTCAAGTATTTTGCCATTTGTTGGTAATCATTGTAAAAATTTAACAATCTTGGAATGTAAATTTGATGATAATTCCTTAATTGATAATGCTCATCACTTTGTTCAAGCATTTACACAGCTGGATAAATTAAAATGCATTAAAGTAACGGTGGATCACAATTACTCGAATGAGGTAATTAATCTTTCTGCAATAATTAATAGTCTTCCAAAAGAAATTAATGAAATTCATTTATTTTCTAAGTCTCTTCAGGACCGGAAACAAAATATTTTTATGGTAATTTGTTATTAAATACCAACTAGTTGTTCATCACTAGAGACAAACAATAATATTAATTAAATGAGTATAAATTATTTGAATAAATTTTGTTATTTTTAGAGTGTTGAAAAATTTAAAAATCTTCAAAAATTAACATCAGCTGGCTTCTGTCTAGACAACATAAATATTCAAGAAATAGCAGACATAACAACACTCGTTCATCTTAACATTGCACTATATAATAATCATATACACAGAAACTTTTCTCTCTTTAATAAACTAATCAATTTGGAATATATCGACCTGACGATGAAAATAACTGGATATATATATATGGGAAGAAATGATTAACTTCTCTACAAAGTTACTCGATACTATTTTTAGTACATGCATGCAAAAATCTAAAACATCTTGATATTCCACGAAGTCCTTATGATATAGCTGAAATTCCCCTCAACAAATGGATTAACTTTCAAAACTTGGAATATCTTGGTTTTTTTCGTAATATGATGCCTGACTTAGCCAATACAATCGTTGAATATTGCAAGAATTTAAAACATTTGAGATTACATTATTTTTATGCACAGTAAAAAATAGTTGGTAAAATTAACAAATTCAGTTTGTTAATTTAGGTCCACCAACAAAACGTTTGTTAATTTAACAAACATTTTATTTGTTAAATTAGGTCTACAAATAATTGTTCGTCAATTTTACAAATATTTGTTTGTAAAATGACATTTACAAACAGCTGTTTGTTAATTTTACAAATTTCTGTTTGTAAAACGAAATTTACAAACAGCTGTTTGTTAATTTAACAAATACTTTTTGTTAAATTTTTTTTTTTTGTACAAGCAAAAAAATAAATGTATATTCATTTATATAATATTTTTTTATACGTAAATTTTATTATTTTTCATATAACCAAACAATGAAATGATTCACTCAGTACATATGAATATTTATAAAATCATTATTTTATTAATTACAAAATTTACAAAAAATAATCTGTTACAATTACTAATTTTTTATCTATATATAGACTCGTTTATATTCGAACTGTTTGTATGAGGTAGATTGATAACTTCATGTATACATCATTCAAAAGTATTTTCTACAATGTATCCTAAGCATGATGGTGAAATACTTTCTGTCTTCCAACTTTGACAAATGATATAAAACTTCAAATTATTTACTTTCACTCGATAATATCATTTTGAAGTGAATCACGTGAAAATCATGAAGCAACGCGCATTATTTCACAGGATTGTTCACGTGAAAAAGCCAGGGTCAAGAATCCAATTGTAAACCCGAGAAAATCACGTGGTTATACTTAATATTTCGTTGTATGTCCCTGTGAAAACTACGTTGTAGGTCAACGGTTCCGCCACTTCAGCATTCCCACGTGATATTCCGGTAAAAATTCTTTCCGTGTATAACCAAAGAATATATTTTTTAACATTTATTATTCAGTAATCAGTACTACCCTGGTGGAAATATTTTTCCGGCATTACTCCGGCTTTCTCTGGTGTTACTCCGTTTTTGGCCCATTTCCTGAGAAATTATTCTGGCATAAAATTGATGACGGAGAAAATACTCCGGCATAAGATCGATAACAGCGAAAATACTCCGTCAAGAGATCAATGCTGGAGTTTTTTCTCCTTCACTTATCTCATGCCGGAATAATTTTTCCGGTAATAATTTCATGTCGACAAAATTATTCCAGCATCAATGTAATTTCTCCGGCAATGGGCCAAATATGAAGTAATGCCAGAGTATTGCCGGAGAAATTTTTCCACTAGGGTACTTAGGTATTGAATAATTTTCGTGTTAATAAAAACTATTGGGTGTATTGTTGAGTACTGAGATTTCAGTTTTTTCCATGGTTAAAATTACTACTTAGGTAGTTTTTCAACGATAAAAACAAAATCTATTTAACGTCCTTGGTTGATATCGATCAACAATATTAATCAAATCGATAATCGGATCCATGAAAATTTCGGGGTAATACCAATATGGGACCATAAAGGTCGAATAATATAAAGGCAATATGCAAGATAAAAATCGAAATCTCATGGTCTTAATGGGTGGAACTGGATGTGGAAAGTTTCAAGGTTGAATTCTTATTGCCGTAGAAAATGTAATAATTTGCCAAACATTTGAAAAATGCAAGTTGCTTATGCTCGATGAAATACATGAGAGATCTATTGAAAATGATGATGACACATTAATGCATACTTACTTGAAATTGATAAAAGTCAATTTTCAAAAACCATTTTGATGAGTGCAACAGCCGATATTCTGCATTATAAAAATTATCTTGGAAATATCGAGTACATATAAATATCGAAAAAAAACCAAATAATATTAAAATCTACATCATTATTTTAAATTAATTTAAAAAAAAAAACAATCAAATAACACACCCACATTTATTAAAACTATTAGTTCAACGTATTTACACTACTCGTAAAGATCCATCCAGGTTAATAATAGTACATATAAAATTGTCCATAACTAAATTTTTAAATTTCAATATTCAAAAATTCTTCCAAACATACGTCTGCTCACAGGGAATGTGAACAGGATTATTTTCAAATTTTTTCATAATAATTTTGGACGAAAAAAATAAATAAAATGTGCCCATCCGTCTCGTATTTTTACAAACAATAAGATGTACTTGAAACATAAAAAAAAATACGAAATTTTCATTTTTTTTGCTAAAAAAATGTGAACAAACTGACATGAAATAAGATCGGAGAAATTGCGGAAAATTTCTTCGCTGTTTTTACCGTGATAGTTTGAAATCGGAGGAAAGACAGCAAAATCAAATCAAGAGGCACGGTAGTGCCTTTAGTCAAGTATGAGAAAGAAATATATATGTGTTGATGGGAATATGTGTGAGATGAGATTAACTACTACTACCGTGCCTTATTATATTTTGTCCCCTTCTGTCTCTAATCTTTTAGAAATTTAATTAAAATATGATAGAGTTGAATGAGGATGCTGAGGTTTGGTAATGATCCCATAAATCGATGTCGAGCCTTTTTTTTTTAAAAAAAATCAGATTTGATTTCGAAAGAATTTCTCCGCGGTAAAATTATTTTTTTCACATGTTTATCCGCGTGTTTTTTTTCGCGGAGAAATATTTCCGAACGTTCCCTTACCCAAGTTGATTCGGAGAAACGACGGAAAAATTTCTCCTCGTCGTTGATTTTAGAAAAAATTTATCAGCAGTAAAATTATTTTTTCACACGGTTGGAGAAATGGCGGACAAATCTCTCCACCCTTTCTCCAACTTTTTCCACTATTTGTTCAATTTTTTTCTGACTTTTTCAATTTTCAATTTTTCCAAAAAAATGACTAATTACTAATTGTTACATAACACAAAGCATGATGTTGTTTTTTTTTTCGAAAAAAATTAAAATTCAAAGACAGTTTTTTTCAAAAAAGTTGATATACCTGAGGTACTTGGCCTACAAAACTCCCGTGATCGTTCCATCAAATTGATGAATGTAGGGAAATGAGTGGGAAAGTTTATCCTCGTCGTTAATTTTCACACGTTTCTCCGCGTATTTTTATCGCGGAGAAATATTTCCGAACGTTTTTCCACCCAAGTCAATTCGGAGAAAATTCGTAAAAAATTTCTCCGTGGTAAAATTATTTCTTTACATGTTTCTCCGCGTATTTTTATTGTGGAGAAATATTTCCGAACTTTACCCAATTCGATTTTGAGTAAATTCGGAAAAAAATTTTGATACCTTTCTTCGCTCATTTTTCTGCATAGATCAATTTGGGAGAAATTCGGAGAAATCGCGGAGAAATATTTTTACCAGGGATTCCTCGACTATATCTCTCAAGTTGTCTTTTGACAAAACTTTTTGAATTCCCTGTTCTACTTCAGTATTTGGATAACCGAGGGTATATGTTGGCCGTACATCAATTTCAGAATAGTTTTTGATTGTCAGGCAACCGCTAAAATAAAAATAACTTAAAACATCAATTTCGCCGTTAGTTTCATAAGACAATAAATTATCTTTGCTGATTGTGAAAGACGATTCTCGGTAAATTTCTAGTTAAATACTTCGTTAAGGATGATTGTGAACCCGATTGCAACTAAAAGTTTTCTAATGATCCGCTTTCCATATATTTTACAATGCACCACGGATTGTACATAGCGATTGATGAAGAACTGAATCTATAACCGTTATATTTATTTTTCAGTTGATCCATGAGTTTATCAACGCTTATTTTATGTAACCTGGCTAGAAAACAAAGTCTCTGTTTGAAGACATTCAATATTTCTTGGTTTGTAAAGCCGCAAATGGAATTGAATGCAGTACGAAAAGTAAGATTATTCGAAGTGTTAAATTCCGATAGAAGACCTGTTAAATAACATGGCATAATACTTAGAATCAAAGCGGTTTTGATTTTCAGATTATCTTTTAAGACAATAACAAACGTTTTCAAAACTGTTGATCTCATGGTTCTGATTTCAGTTGAATCTATATTAATTAATGGATAATCTAGTTCATCACCAAAAATAACAACGTTGTTACTGTATGTTTGCTCCAATCTTATTATAAGTGCATCAAAAATGCCAGTAGGCGAAGCATTTTCTTTCACCATTTCAGATAAATAAACTTCATGTTCTGAATTATGTTGAACAATCATTTTTGTTATGGAGTCTTGAAATATTTTTTGACAATTTTTTTTATCAGCAGGTACCTGCACGTTTTGAAAATTTAAATAGATAACTGGATATCTCTTCCAGCTATAACAATTTTCTTTTTGTCCAATATGTAGATTTCTGAACGGTTTTGGATCTCCTTTACAAATTTTTCGAGTTATTTGCAATAAAAAGGTTTTGCCAAATCTTCGAGGTCTCCAAATATAAAATATTCTGTCAGAGAATTCTAATAAACGTTGAATATATTCACTTTTATTTACGTAATTTGGTGACTAAAGAAATTTTATAAAATCCATATGCTGAGTGTCTATCTGAAATAAGAATTTACATTTTCTAAATGAGATTTAAAAGTAATAATTATAACATCAAAACGAAAATTCTCAAATTGGACGTAGGTAAATTCAGATTGAACCTCCTGCCCCCCCCCCCGTTGTGAGGGTCACGGTTTATGCCAGTTTTGGCTACACTGAGAGAAATTTTAACTAAAAATTAAAATCATGGTTGGATAGAAATTACTATAGTACTTTGTAATTTTTGTTTTAATTCTGGGACTGGCCGCGAGAGTCGGAATTCTACAATAAAATTATGTAAAATGTGTAAAATGTCAAAAAATTGTTGGGTTACTTCAAGCCTCTATACATCGTTATCTATTGCAGATGGACATGGGGTTGAGTGAAGTTTATTATTGAAAATTCAATTCTAAACAATTTATAAAGAATTACTTTTTTTGATTAATCTCTTAGATAATGAGTTATGAGTCAATTAAAATAAAGACATACATGTTTTGTGAAAACAATAAAAATTATTATATGGTTGAATAAAAAATACTGCACAATTTAATAAATATTCTTATATATATAATAAAAATTATCATGTAGACATATAAAAGTTAGCATAGACTTAAATATTTTTTACTATATAGCTTTGTAAAAATTCTGTTTGTGGGACGAAATGACACAAAGATGGCCGACCGATTGAACAAATGATTGAACTGTCATGTAATTTCAAGCATTTCTACAGCCTTATCTGTTGAAGCTAGGTATGGGGTTAAGCGAGGTTTATTGTTGGTTATTTATTTCTAAACAATTTATCAAGAATAACTTTTTTCTATTTAACAATTAGTTTTCGAGTTTTGAGCGTGTAAACAGAAAAGAAAAAATGTTGCCGGGAATTGATTGCTATTCTCCGTGAATCTAGCACAAACTGCCCAACTTAACACAAAAAATGTCCAACTTTTAAATAAAATTTGTAATAAAATTTAGTAAATTCTAAAACCGGTAGTGGGTAAATTCTCAGTCTGCTAGATTTTACTTGTGAGTGTCGTGAATTTAGTCATTTTTTTAAACAGAAATTACAATAAAATTGTGTAAATTTTATGGCTTAGTAGTGTATATAGTCAATGGCCAGATTTTTTACATAATTTTATTGTAAAAATTATCTATCAATATACGAATAATTCTTATAAATGACGGGGGAACGCAGTTTTTACTATTTATTTTATATTTTTTTCTTTTACGTTTGTAATTCTTAGTTAATATTTCTCTCAGTGTAGTTTTGCCAACAAAAATATAGCTAAGGAATTAATGTTGCCAAGAAATTATGTTTCAAAGGAAATAATATCTTGGCAACATTAATTCCTTAGCTACATCTTTTCCTTAGCTACTGCTTTTCCTTGGACCTTTTTATTTTTGAAAAATAAAATGACATGTATTTTATTTATTGAATAACTAAAAATGCCTAAGAAAAGCAGTAGCTAAGGAATTAATGTAGCCAAAAAAATTATGTGGTAAGCAACATTAATTCCTTAGCAACATCTTTTCTTCAACTAGTGCTTTTCCTTAGTATTTTATTTATTTATTTAACAATTAAAGTTAATGCAATTTTTTCAAATAAATTTAAATGTCTGAGGACAAACATGACGGTGCAAGCACGTGAAAATAAATCAAACTACAAAACAAAAATGTTTTGATTTATTTTCACGGGATAACCACGTAGTTTTCGAGTTCCCCCTTTTTCGTTTATTTTTTTTCATTTTTATGATTTAATTTCACGGGATAAGCACGTAGTTCTCGAGTTTCTTCTTTTCTTTGTTTATTTTTTTTTATTTTCACGTGATCTTCACGTGAAAAATAATCTGTTATGTAGAAAAATTCCATGTGTTATATCGTCGAATTAAATCAGTCCCACAAATTCCACGTGCATCCGTGAATATTACTGTGTATTACTCATTTTTTCACGGGTTACAACGTGAATATACCGTTGTCTACCGGAATAATTTACGAAAATTCTATTGATATATACGGTAAATACCGTATCTGGTAAGACCCTGGAATATTCACGGGGTTGTTCTGTAAAGTCCACTCAAAATCACGTATAACTTACATTATAAATACTGAAGAATCACGGGAATGACCTTAGAGCGTATTTTTTTGGTATTACCCCGTAAAAGTCACGTTTTAATTCTCTCAGTGCAGATGACAAAATAGCTGTGGTCTTGTATTTACTGCCATTTATTATTCCGAGGGACTAGTGGTCTTCGATATTGAGCGATATACCGGAGACACGAGTATCTACTCGGTATACCGAGTACCCAACTATTCGGTATTTTTTTCCCCCGATATACCGGTACTCGGTATATTTTTGGCCAATATCGGACGCGAGTACTTTGACCGGTGGCGACCTCAAAGTGAACTTAAATTATTATTATTTTTATTTTTCTAATAGCGCCATTTTTAGAGGATTTACGTTGCCACTGGTTGCCACATATAAAACAACCTTTATTTGCAGTTGACGTGATGGCGTCTATTTTTGCACAACATTGTGACAACAACAAATTGACATTTGACAATATTAATTATATTTATTTCATTGAGACCAAACAACTAACTAAAAAATAAATATATGAAATGTTTATGCAATATTAACATTATATTTAACAAGTTTTATATAATATTAATAATTATCAAAGAATTAAAAATTATCTGTTTGACTTGACTATAAATATATGTATTAATTTTATTTTTATTGCATGTATTATAATTATTATTGTTAATAATAATTAATTATTACACGCAAATTTTGTACTGACTGATAAATTATAAAAAAATTAAAGAATGTCTTACAATATTTAGCAAAAAAATACTAGTTGAATTCTTTAAAAAAAAAAAAAAAACAAAGTACTCGATAGTCGATATACCGGTAGTTTTTTGAGCCGATATACCGAGTACCCGGTATTCCCACGAAACTATTCGATTCATTTTATACCGAGTACTTTTGTTGAATATCGAAGACCACTACGAGGGACAGAAATCTGAAAAGAACACGTGCATCTGCCCGAAATAGCAGTACTACTAGTGAGGCCTCAACTTCTGATTCTCAGAGCCGAACAGCTCTAACTGTATCTGATCGCCGAGAATCATTTTTCATCCACGTCAAGGTAATAGCAATTGCTTTTTTAATCTTACTATTTCAGACGTACATATTATTCTAAATTTAACCATCGAAATTATTCCTGACTACTTGATTATATACAATAACATACTTTTTTTGTTGATTTTTTGACGATCAGTTTATGAGTGTGGCATTGATATCTAGGTTTAAAACATATATTTCTTTGATATTTTCGATAAGATAAGCAGTATTATTTATCATTGTTTTTTTATCCATTACAGGATGCAGCAGCAATTGATCCAGCTGTAAATTCTCTTGAAGAAAAACTACTTGCAGCAAAATTGACATTTCAGCCAATCCCTCTATTTGTAGGACCTTTAGAACACCTTGAAGCAACATATGTTGTAGTTAATGAGACCAAGTACCAGGTTGATTCAGCTTTACACGCTTTGAATTTATGCTTACAAGCTTTTTATTCATTAGATTGCAAATATCCAGATCGTGCCAAGTCTCTCTGGCAGTTTATTCAAATTGTTGGATTTCAAATCAACGTTAAAGAACGTTGCAGCCAAGCACTTCATGCATTAAGTGGTGACATTGAAAAAAAAATTTTATTGAACACTGCTGCTCATGCTGAATGATAGCAGTTTTTTTTTATAACCAGTTAATGTATCATTATTATTATTCTTATTATTATTATTTTTGTATGTAATTTATTATTACTACTATCACTACTATTGTTATTATCATCTTTTTATACTTATTGTTGCTGACAATTAACACTTAAATATATTGGTTTAATCATTTATTTTCAAAATGTTTAAATGTTTTGAATGCGATTTTTTAACGATCAATCAAAAAGATTACATTGGGCATACACGTATTAGCCATAAGTATTTAACATCTTTCACATGTGGTTACAAAGCAAGTTCTGTTGATTCTGTCTGCGCAAAAACTTTTCGTTCCTCGAAATATTTACGTGAACATGTTAATCGACATACATTTAAAATTCGTACACTACTTCCAACTCAGAAGCCAGAAGTTCCTAAAAACTCTCAAATGTCAACTAATATTCCGTTAGAAAATTTGAATACCACGATTGATTCTGCGATTTCCCAAGTTCCAATGAAATGTATTTCTCCAGTAAAACAGACCGTAGACTTTTCGGAAAATCTCGACGAGAATCCTTCGGTCCCTGGGTGTTCGAAAGAGAAACCACAGACCGAAGAATTTTTGGAAAATCTCGACGAGAATCCTCCGGTACCTGGGTGCTCGAAAGAAGAACCACAGATTATTTCTGATAGATTTAACGATTCAGATAAGATTGACCCTCACATTATGTTTGCTTCAAAACTCCATAGTTTTCCAGATATGTCGCGAGCTCGTGTTACAGAAATAATAAATGATGTCGACGTACTATTTAAATTTACTATTGATAAAATTTCAAAAGATGTTCAAGACGCAATTGCTTCTTGTCATGATAAAGATAGTACTTCCAAGCGTGTAAATCAAATTTTTGAAGATAATCGATCAAAATTAGAAGATATAAAAACAGAATGGCTCTGCTTTAAGAAATTCGAAAGTCTGCAAACATTTATACGGCCAGAACATTATAACTTGGGACACCGATCAGACTATATTCAGGAAGAACAAGTTAAAGTTATGAAAATGGTGCTGGTTTCAGCGCGATTCGTTCCACTGCGACATGTTTTAAAAAAATTCTTTGAAATTCCAGGGTATTTGGATGATACTCTTCGTTACGTAAATTCTCTCCGTAATAATGAAAATGTCGTTTCTAATATCATCCAATGTCGGTTATGGAAAGATATTAGTCGGAAGTTTGGCGATAAAACTGCATTTCCTTTGTATTTATACTACGATGACTATGAAAGCAATAATCCACTAGGAAGTCACAACGGTCTTTCAAAATGTGGTGCTGTTTATGTGTCAATTGCTTGTCATCCACCAATATTAGCGTCAAAGTTAGAAAATATTTTTTTATTCATTTTGTTTAACACCCTTGATCGTGTCGTTTATAAAAATCCTGTCGTTTTTTCGAAAGCTATCAATGAATTGAATTTTTTAGAGCAAGAAGGCTCTCAAAAAGAAGAAGGCATTGAGGTTGATCTTCCAGTTGGTAAAAAAAAATTTTTTTTTAAATTGATATTAGTTTTAGGGGACATCAATTGTTCGGATTTATTGATAATTTTAAGGCCACTTTTTTTTGTAGATTTTGTCATATCATGCAAAAAAATATTCAACACATTTTTTATGAACGTGACTGCCAAATGCGAACAAAAACAAGTTACGACAATGATTTATTAATAAATAATTTTAAAGAAACTAGTATTGTAGAAGGGTGCGTATTTCATGATCTTGAAGATTTTCATGTCTTGAAAAATGTCGTTGTTGACGTAATGCATGACATGAGGGTATCTGTCAATATAAATTGGGAATTATTTTGCATCACTTTATTAAAGTCGAAAGAATATTAACTTTAAATGAGTTAAATGCTTATGTTAAAGGGTTCAATTATGGCAAAACTAAAAATAAACGAACACAAATTTTAGATAAATAACAACGAAATAAAGTAGAAAAATTAACGTTGTATCTCGTGAAAGTCACTTTGTTTATAAAGTCAAAACAAAATTTGTTTTTTAATTTAACGTGACACGTAGAAATTTTCACGGGATACCCCGTGAAAACTACGACATTGTACTCAAGAAATAAACTCATCTTTTTAATGTAACTATCCCGTGAATTCTTCGTTGTTGTCCTGTTAAGTGTTAAGTTTACATACTGTCACGAGATTATTAAGTTGTAGACGTTAGAGCACTTTCTGGTGGTGTTACCCCGTGGGCCGTGATTATAAAGTTATTTTCAATAATATTTCACGTTTTAATTCTCTCAGTGTGCCTGTATAACGCTCCATTTAATGTTTGCACGGAGTATTTTTGTTTTGTCCATTGTAAAACAAAAGCGATTTAGTCTTCTTGGTTTTGCAAATCCCACTCGAACATAACCCTAATTCAACGGTTTTAACAGGGTTCTAATTTGGTTGAGTAATCTATTCGGTTTGAATTCCGTTGGGATGACCGAATTCAAACGTTTCGGGAAAATCCAAGTTTGTTTTCGGTTCATTCTCGGTTAAATTGGGGTTGTCGGTTTAACTTGGGTTCGATTTGCGCAGCTTTCAACTGTGAATATTGTTCGTTTTCGGTTTAAGTACGGTTCAGGAGTTCTGCTAGGGTATCCTTGCCTAAGCCATTTGTCAATAGCTTTCACTTTATTTAAATAAATTAAAAGCTATTTAGGGGCGGTTTTATAGTCCATAGTTAAGTTAAAAGACCTGATGTAAAATATATGTCTTTAATACTGAAATTTTATTTGGGAAAAACCAGGTGGGGTCAAGTTTAAAATTTTTTTTTTCAATAGTTCAGACTTAATTACATACGTCAAAAATATATTTCCTTCTTGTCTTTCTGGTATCACATCTTAATTAATATACTCACAATTAGTGACAATTTCGAATACTTGACACTTTTTTTGAAAAAAAAAACTTGTTTTTTTTTTTTTTTTGTTGAGATAAATATTTCCATCAGAGTAGTGACTTGTTGTTTGTATGCCCCTTTCACATGAATGTAAAGAAAAAAAAACAAAATGATGATGAACACATCGGTATGTAGACCCCACATCGGTCGTCATATTTTGAGTAATATTTTTTCTTTCAATATTACCTCTATATTCATGAGTACCTTTTTCTAGCTGACCACATCATATGTACTGTATACTGTATGTATAACGAAAATTTTAAATCAATTTTTTTTTCGATTATAGTGGTGCCGTGAGACGAGACGAGACGAGAGTCAGTTCTTTCTCGTCTCGTCTCGACTTTAAAAGATCGTCTCTCCTCGTCTCTCGTGACGAGAGAAAATTTGTCTCTCATCTTGAATATTCTCGTCTCTCGTCTCGTCTCGAGTTCTCTTGTCTATCGCGGCATCACTAATAATGTTATGAATAAAATAATTCATTCGTGTAAAAAATTAAAAATTTTATAAAAGATAACTATATTGCTAATAAAAAAATTAGTTCATGCGTAAAGGAATTCATAGAATTATTTCTAATTCTATAGAGAAAAAAAATGCAGAAACTTTGAAAAATAATAATACAACCGCTATGCAATGATTTTTTTTTATTTTAAATAATTAAATTAGTGAATTTTGAAAACTATTATGTTTATTATTTGTTTGTGTAGGCATGTAGAAGATAAACCTGCTCAGAATGAAAATACTCCAATTTTAACAAAGATACAACTAAAGTTGCTCCTGAAATTGATTTAAACGATCTTGTTAGATTATTAATTTTTACTATATAAATAAAGTATGAAATATCTAATCATGTGATTTTTTCATACAGTTTTTTCCTGAGGATTTAAATAAACTTTTTTCAATCTTGTTGCATATATATTTTTTCATTTTAAATTACAGGGATCCAATGGTTAATTCTCCTTATATAAAAAGGACACTTGACCGCTTTTTATTCGTGGTGTGATTGGTCAAAAATTTTTAGCATTTGTTTATAACTAATATTTTATTATTTTCTCTCTCTCTCATACTAACACGTTGCTACGTGCTGTTGTATGGTTGCTATGTTTGTTTATTTTCGGCAATTAATTAATTTGAGTTGTGTCGTTCCTAGATCAAAAGTCATATTACAGCTTTTTATTAAGTTCTATATATTCGAATTTAATAAAAAAAGTATTGTTATATTTATTTATATTTATGAATACAACTAATATATATTACTAAATTAATATTTAAATAAAAAAGTTAAGGTGGTTATTACTTTATGGTTACTACGTTTATCAAAAACCTCATCATACTTATTAGTATTACTTAATTAAAATAATATATAGATTTAAATATTAATATTTAATACAATTGTATAAAGTATAAATATTTATATAAATAAGTAAACAAATAGAAAAAGTTAATGTGTGGGTGCTACGTATGATTGCTAATTATATTTTTTCATCAAATATAATAATACAATTGACTTTATAAAAAGCTGTAATATGACTTTAATACTTTGATTGAGCAACGACACAACTAAAAGATTTAGTAATTATTTATAATTAGATCAAATGATATCTTTGTTCATTACGATAATTATAATATTGATTATTAACTTGAAATAAATATAGTAATTCATGGAAATGACAAATAATAAAAGTACTTCATGTGATTAATAAAAAGATATAATTATGATGAAGAAAATAGTATTAATAAACATAGTACACAATAATATATAATATATACGCCGGAGGCGCGGGGTCGCTCTTGTTAAATAAATAAAAATATTTATTATTTTTCGAATATAATATTTGTTTTTCATTTTCGAAAAATCTTTAAAAATATTTGTGTTTGCCTAAATCTTTGTTCAGGTAAATGATCGGTAAATGTATTTCGTGAAGGATTACTCATTAGAATTATATATTGCGTCAATAAGATGAATGTCTTGTAATTATTGAAAGAATATGTTGTAATCAAGATAATTGTCATGTTTGAGAATTCACCATATTTGAAAATTTGGATATATCAGCAATAAATTTCACGTTTATGAAAAAAATATAGAATGATTTTTTAAGTCACTAAATCAAATATTGTTAAACCTGTAAATACAAATGTACGATTAGAGGTAAAAATAATTGTTTGATTTGAAATATTATTTGAGATAAAGCGTGCATTTATATTTTTTTTAATTTTGTTTAACAAAAATATTAACATTGACATCTGAATTTGTATGATTTCAAGTAATGTATGAAACAAGTTATAATTAAAATGTTGTTTCACAATGTCTTTACAAAATCATTGACTTGGTAACGTATTTTGTATACGATAAATTTAATTGTATCTATTGTATAACTAACCATTGAGATTCAATTATTGACTTAGAAGCTTTTATTATTAACAGATTGTACGTTTTTATGTGTAAAATGACACTATTCATACGATTTTTAGTTGTTTGATCAGCAGCAATAACCATGTTGATCGTAATATTATCTATACCCACGACACTAATCATTCCAAGATCTGGGTTATTTTTTATAAATTGACAGATACCAGCATCACTAAGTTTCTCGCAACCATTACAATGTAATTCTTTTAATCCTTTTAATCTGATAATAAAGTCATCTGTAATATCACAACAGCTTATATCTAGTTTTTGTAAATTTCCAAGTTAATTAAAGCAACGACAGCTGCTTCAGTAATGGCACTGCATCCTCGAATTAAAAAACTTTTTAAGCTCTTGCATTATCTTCGAGATTTTGTGCCTCACTAAGCTAGTTGACATGCCTCTTTCCATTTGGTACAAACTGCAATAAAAAGTATCAAATTTAAAAATTATTAATAGAAACATTGATATTTTATTAACAAAAAAGAAACTTTACTTTGATAATAATATATTCACCTTTTTCCATGTCTACCCTTTCTGGTATTGGCAACAACATGATGATTTTTGCTAATGAGTCGTAATCCAGTGAATTGAAGACAATTTTTGGATCCGTGTCACCATCATCAGAGATTCGTTGGTCTTCCTCAACACATATTGTTGTTGCATTCATTTTAAGTAAATTCTGAAAATGGTGTTGTCTACGTCTTCGAGAACCTGAGGTCTTCTAAAAACAGAAAAATATGTTGTTAAGTCCTGCTCTTTTTTTTTTTATTTATAAAAATTCAAATTTTTTTTAAAAAACAATTTAGTCGTTAAAAACACGTAGGTCACAGTATATTTTTTTTTTTAAATAAGTAAACCCTTTTTTTCAAGCACATTAAACTAATCTTTACCTGGAACTCCAGGTGAATTCCAGGTGTACGATTTCTTGCAGCTTTTATAAGGTTTAAAAACTCATAATTGTCGATATGTCAAATTCTACAAAATAAAAGTCGGTAATTTTTTAAAATAGTTTGTGCAGAATAGCTCGTAGTTTTCATTCATCTAAAAAAGTGCAAATGTGTAAATAGAATATGCATATTCTTTCATCACTATCGTGGCTAACCAATAGTAGTATATGTTTTTTTTTTATCAACTATGTCTACGATATCAATTATTTCTACACTTTTAAATGCTCAGTTGGTTCTGATTGTTAATTAATCAAAGCTTTATTGGTCGCTTTCTCAACACATGTTCTTTTAGCACTCATTTCAAGTAAACTCTAAAAATATATATATATTTAAAAAATAATGTTGAATTTAAACGTATTACAACCAGAATAATCAAATAAACAAAAATAAGCATGAAAAAAATATATATATTCCAAGATATAGATCAATTAAAACTGATATTTTTATACTTTATTTCTATACGTCAATTGATTATTGATAAATAATTTCGTCCAATAAAAAAACAAACTGTAATGAATATTAAAAATAATATATTAAAAAACAATTCAATGTAAAAAAAAAAAAAAAAACAATATCGTATAATAAAAACTTGTCATTTAAATTAGTATTTTTTTTTTTTGTATTTAAAATAAATTATTGATGTATCATTTGCACCTGTAGATATTTTTATTTTTATCAAAATTTTTCAGAGTAATAAATATCAATCGAAATAAAATGAGAACATCATTTATTTTATTATTATTTTCGGTGGTTTTCGCTGCGTGCAATTCGAGTAAGTAAAATAATAATTTAAATTGATAAAAATTAAAAAACTAAAATTCATTTATACCTACAATTAATGCATAATTATATTTTCAGTATCAATTGGAAAACACATGAGTAATAGATTGACCACACTTAAGGAAAATGAGCCAGCTTGTGAAACATATTTTTGTAATCAAGCATCAATTTTTTTCAACATTGATGCTGTATGTTCAAGATCACACAAAATAATCACCAGAATATCAGTAAGAAAAAAAAATATACCTAATCTTCCAAGTGATATATTCAATAAATTTTTTCATCTTGAAAATTTAAGATTGATAAGTATAAATTTAGAAAAACTTGATGAAAATATTTTTGAAAAATTGAGTGAACTTTTAATTCTGTCTTTGAGAGAAAATCAATTGACAATTCTATCAAATAACACTCTCAAAAACCTTGTTAAACTTGAAATATTAGATTTAAGTTTTAACAAATTGGAATATTTAGAATTTACAATTTTAAATAATTTAAAAAATTTAAAATTTTTACATTTAAATAACAATAATTTAAATTATTTAGAAGAAAAGAAAATTCAATAATTATACGTATAATTATTGAATTTTCTTTTGTAACTGTATATACAGTTAATTTGTTTATGGCCATAAAAATTATCCAATAATTTGTGAAATAAATATTAAAAAATAAAAAATTATTATTCAACTTATTTATTGTTTTTTTATTTTTCTATTATTTTTATAATATCATTTTGTTATTAATATTATATCCGGCTGTCAAAATAAATGTCAAAAAGTCAAGGACACTCAAGAAGCTGATCATCAACGTGGTTTTTCATCAAATCAAAATGATTATATTAATTTAGAATCATTTGTTCACGATCCAATCACGTGATTAACAAAAAATGACTAATTTTTAAATATATTTTATTATATTTATAAATCTATAAAGTGTTATCATTAAAAAAAAAAAAGAATAATTTATTTTTAAATATAGTCAAGTTTAAAAGATAAGTTTGACCGGTTTATCATTCTGTTCTCCTAATAGTTTCAGTGATTTTTTGACCCTATGAGCAAACCACCACCACCACCGCTACTAGCGGCAAGTGTAATGAGAATATGAATAAAATAGAAAAATAATATATTTCTCAACTTGCAAGTACTACTTACAACAATATGATAGTTGGTGCCGTGATGGCAAAATATTACTGATTTATACTCGAAAAACATAACAACAAAGAAGGTATTTTTGCATAATTATTATTTTACTTTAAAGTAAACTGCTCGATAGATTATGTTATCCTGATAATTGTGTAGCTATTTAGTTACCAAAGTTGACGACTATCTATATACTGATCAGTCGTTATTTTTTAATAAAGTTTTTACCTAAAAATAAATCGTCAGTCGATTCACCAAAGTGCACCAAAGTCGTGGTGGTTCGACCGTCCAACCATCGTACAACTGTACGACCGTATAAAACCGTATTTCGGACTAAAGTATAGGTCGGACGTGTATCAAGATAACAGAATAACCAAGGAGTTATTTTAAAATGTCTTATTGTTGATGGTAAAATAGATCACTCAGTTGATAAAACAGTTGATAAATATATTATACATCTCTATTTGTATTTTGTTATCCTGATACTGTCTGAGGTTTTACAACGCTCAAAGACACTAAAATGACTCAAGCAAAGTCAACATTATCACACTAAACTTGTTATTTTTTGTATTAAAAAAATCCATCAATTATTGACAATATAAATTAATAAATTAATAAATATATAATTAAAATTTGTTTTTTATTATTAAAATTAGAATTTTATTTACATTAAAAATCAGAAACAGCACTCTGCCGCCTGTAATCTGAATTTGCTGTTACACCATTATAATTTTTTTTTGATACTGCTGTTATTGCACTACCAATACCAGAATAAAATGTTGTATTATGACCAATTCCATAAAGATAATTATAAGAATTGATTGATTAAAACCAGGCTCAGCTTCAATAGTCATTGGTAATAACTAAAAAAATTAATTAATCAATAATTAATAAACAACAACATGAAGATGATAATTATTTATATTATATAATCATACCTGATGATGAAGCCGACGTGCATCAACAGCTTCTTTGATATTATATCCTTTCCAAATATTTAATATTATTACTAAAGCAACAGATGTTGTTATTTTTGTTCCACCAGCTTCACATAATTGCTAATTTAATTACAATAATTATTGGAACCATTGAACTCAATGGTCTTTTTCCTGGTTCAATAAAATTTGCTGGTGATGGAGGAAGATCAAAACGATTTATTATTCCAGGTGCACTAAAATCATCCATTTGATCATTAAATATTATTCCAGTTAATTTTGAGCGTATCATGGCACCTCAACTGATCAGACATTAAAATCAATATTAATATTTATTCCAAAAAAATAAATTAAATAAAAAATATACTTACACTTGATTAATTGTTGATGTTACTGATACTGCTGATCCACCATCAGCCAAGACAGATACATGTGATGTACCAGAATCATCTGGTGTTGCAAATACAGCACCATAATATTTTGGATCTTTACTTGTCCAATTGTCATCAATTTCTTGACGTATTTCTTTAGCATATGTTGGTGATGTTAAATTTTTTAATAATCCATTTATATCAACAAAATTATCGTCACCTAATTCTGTTCTTTTTGCATATCCCCATTTGAATGTTTCAACTAAACGTTACCAAAATATTGATTCATCTTTTGTTGGTCTTATACCATATAAAATATTCATTATTAAATTTAATATTACTCCAAAGCCTGTAAATGGAGCTGTATACATTGTTAATTTATCAAATTTCAATGCTATTGGTGAGCTTTATTTGATACTAAAAATAATAACAAACTAACATTAGTTATTGTTTTGTTTATATAAAAATCTAATTAATTAATCATACCGATAATTTTTTAAATCATTCATACCCATGATTCCTCCAACTTCTTTAATTTCTTTTATCAAATCTTCTCCCATTGTACCATTAAAAAAAATACCTGGTCCATCTTCAGCTATACGTTTTAATGTCCCTTTTAATATTGGACGTTTTATTCTATCACCTATCTTTAATAATAAAAACAATCAATTACTAATAACTTATTAGTAATAAGTATAAATTTTTTCAATTTAAAATTATTCGATGTTGGCTCATTGATAATTTTATTTTGAAATCTTCTCAATGTATTTGCTAAATACTGATTAACAACAATTCCATTTTTCGGTAATTTACCATTTTCACCAGTTATACCAATTGCTTTTCAACCTTTTAATATATACAAAAAATATAAAAATTTATTTATCAAAAACATTATAATTATTTAAATAATAAAACAAACCAAATTGTGATAAAGTTGCATTTCCTTCAAACATATTTTTGTGTGATGCTGCTGGTGCTGTTTCTCTGGCATTTAAAAATACAGATTTTTTTTTATTTGCATCCCAAATTGTCATGAAAAATCCACCACCAAGTCCCATATTGTAAATAAATAAATAAATAAATAAATAAATAAATAATATAAAAAAATTGATATTAATTTATTAAAAAATGATAATTTATAAATGTAAAAAAATTATTTTTATATTTCTTTAAATAGATTCTTTAAATTATAAAGATGATGATGATGATGATGATGATGATGATGATGATGATGATGTTAAGAAATTCTCGTTCATTCATTGAATAGAAAAAAATTACAGTTATCGAATAGTAACCGAGATTACGTGTAGCGGAAATATTGTTGGATCACGCTTTCACATTTTTGTTTACACTATCAGTTGCGAATACTGTTTGAAATTTTTTGCATATATCTCTTTTTTTATTCACAAACTTTTTTATTTACAATCAATATCGATTTCTATACACTTTTACATACTCAGTCGGTTCTAATTGTTCATTAGTCAAAGGTTTGTTGGTCGCTTTCTCAACATTTATTCTTGTTTAAATTTGGGTAAATAATAATCAATACTTTTTTGTAAATGGTTATTTATTAAAAGAATATGTTGCCAATGTTGTAATTATCATGTTGAAGAATTTACCTTATACTTACTAATTTGTAAGTATCAAAAATAACAGGCATGTTTATTAACAAAAAATAAAATGATTTTTTCATCCACTTGAATATCATCAAACTTGTAATTACATATTTACGATTAAGGGTAAAAATAATTGTTCCATACGAAGAATTATTTAAGTTAATGTTTTTTAATTTTGTTTGACAAAAATATTAATATTGGTATTAGAAATTTCATGATTCGAAGTAATATTAAAAACAAGTAATAATAATAATGTTCTTTAACAACGTTTTCACAATGTCATTGACATGATAACGTAATTTGTATGTGTTTTTGATAATAAATTAGGAAAAGTTATACGATGAATTTAATTATAGGTATTTAACAACCAACCATTGAGATTCAATTATTGACTTAAAAGCTTTTGTTTTCAACATATAAGATGTTTCTAAGTGTAAAATGATACCATTTGTACGATTTTTAGTTGCCTCATTAGCTGCAATAACCAAGTCAATTGTAATATTTTTTATATGTCTGAAACTAATCTTTTCAAGGTCTGGATTATTTTTTATAAATTGAATAACACCAGCATCAGTAAGTTTTTCGCAATTATCGCAATGCAATTCTTTTAAACCTTTTAATTTGATAATAAAACTGTTCGTAATTATATCAAGAAACCTTACGTCTAGTTTTTGTAAATTTTCCAGGTTTGTTAAAGCAACGAGAGCTGTTTTAGTAATAGCTCTGCAATTTTGAAGTTCTAATGTTTTTAGGTTTTTACAATTATTAGCGATAGCAGTAATTGTACTGTCTTTAAAACTCTTTGCTTGAGACAAGTTTAGATGTTCAAGACATTGTAATTTTGATAACTCATCAAGAACAGATGAAGAAGAAAATAAGTTACCATCAATAGATGGTACTATAGCACAACCAGGAATTTCTAAACGTTTAAGTTTTTTGCAATTGTTTGAAATTGCGATTATTGATTCCTTATGAAGCTCAGCTACACCAAGGACTAAACATTCAAGATTTTCCAACTCTGTCAACTTTTTTAAAGCAGTATTATTCATTGAGTAACCAGGATTATGTAGCTCCAAATGTTTCAAATTCTTGCAATATTTAACAATTGTTTTTGCTAAGTCAGGCTTCATATTACAAACAATACCAAGATGTTGTAAGTTTTGAAAGTTTATCCATTTCTTGAGAGGAATTTTATCTAGATCATAAGAACCATATGGAATGTCAAGGTGTTTTAGATTTTTGCATCTAGAAAAAATGGTATTGAGTACGTTTGTAGAAACGTTATTCGTACATGCATATACACATTTGACAATGTTCATCCTTAGGTCGATATATTCTAAATTAACAAGTTCACTAAATAGAGGAAACCCGTAGTGTATATCATATGGTCGGAGTTTGAGATAAACAAGTGTAGTTATTACTGATATTTCTTGAAGAATTATGTCGTCTAGTTCGAAGCCATGCACTGTTAATTTTCGAAGATTTTTAAATTTTTTAAAACTCTGAAAATAATAAAAAACCTCTTTAAATTATTTGTATTCAATTGATAGTATTGTTTGTTACTGATGATACATAAACATCTAGTTAATATTTGATAACAACTTACCATAGAAATATTTTGTTTGAGATCCCACAGAGGTTTAGCAAATAGATGAATTTCATGAATTTCTTGTGGAAAACTATTAATTATTGCAGAGAGATTAATTGTTTCATTCAAGCAGTGGTCATCCACCGTTATTTTGATGCATTTTAATTTATCCAACCGTGTAAATGCTTGAACCAAGTGATCAGCATTATCAATTAAGAAACTATCATCAAATTTACATTCCAAGATTGTTAAATTTTTACAATGATCACCAACAAATGGCATGATACTTGAATCACAAACATCTGAGAGAGACAATTCTTTTAAATAATTACCACATCTTAATAATATCTCCTTGAGGTATGATTGTGTCAACAAACGGTTATCATACAATGGATGGCTACATATATTTGGTACAAACTATAGAATAAAAAGTATCAAATTTAATAATTAATAATAGAAACATTGATATTTTATTTTAAAAAAAACTCTATTTTGATAATACTATATACCTTTTTCCATGTCTATCCTTTCTGGTATTGGCAACAACATGATGATTTTTGCTAATGAGTCATAATTCAGTAAGTTGATGACAATATTTTGATTCTTGTCACTATCATTAAAGGTTGATTGGTCTTTCTCAACACATATTCTTTTTGCACTCATTTTAAGTAAACTCTGAAAATATTATATAATAAAAAATTGCGATTGTGATTTTAAATGTATTACAACCATAATAAAATAAACAGAAATATATTACAAAATATAAATTAATTAAAAGTTGATGATTTACCAGTAAATCGACATCAATAAAATTATATTTATAAGCCAAATAATATTGAATGCAATATGTTAAAATAAAATTGATACACGAAATTATTTTATAAATGTTATTGTTGAAATTATAAATTATTTCATTTACCTCAATTGATCCTTTGGTTTTTCGATAATTAATTTAGGACTCCAAATACACAATGTCATTGACTCGGTAACGTATTTTGTACGTTTGACTTAGTGGTCTTCGATTTTTGCCAATGTGTCGACAAGCCGATTTTAAATCGGAAAGTATCGAATACTTTTACTTGATACTTTTTTTGGGCCGATGTATCGATTCTCGATACTTTTTTTCAAGAATCGGAAAAAAAAATCGGATGTACTGAGCCAAGAAAAAATATGAAATCACTTGGTTAATTTTTTTTATTTTGGATTTTTTTTCTATTTTTATTTGTTTGCAAACTATGGTTCTATTATATTAGAAAAAAAAAATAGTGTTTTTACCATTTTTCACTAAAGTGATGATTTCTTTACCTACCGAGTAACGTATGGCCTACCGTGAAATGGAATTTTTTTTAATTCAATAAACAAATCAATAAATAATTATATAAATGAATAAAATCATTTTTTTTTTTTTTTTTAAATTTTCTGAATTTTCTCATGAATATATAGTTAAAAAAAAAAAAAAATATTATAATCAAATGATAATTCATTCGAAAAAAAAAAAAAAAAGTACTATTTTTGGCCGATGCATCGATTTTCCGATTCTTAAAAAAAAAAGTATCGATACTCCGATTCCGATACTTTTTTCAAGAATCGAAGACCACTAGTTTGACTGCCAATTGTGCTATTGTTATTGGATAACCTTCAATATGGATTGATATGGATGTTAAAAAAAAAAAAACCTACGGGTAGATTAAGGTTGCTTACAAGGGACATAGTCGTACTATTATTTAGGCTTGGAGGACTCGTATACCACTACGTTTATTTTGTGGCCCCTCTTTGAAAATTTTGTTACGCTTTTGCCTTAAAAATCGTAGTGTGTGTGTAAACAGACAGGCACCAACACTATTCCAGCAAGCAAAATGGAAATCGTGAGACACTGTATTTTTTTATATACTACCACTACTACAGTGCATCATTGTGTATGTCACGTTGGTGTATAACACCCCGCTCGGCAAGTGAAAACTAAACAAGGAGAAGAGAGCAGTGTTGCCGGATCGCAATTCTCTCATGTCCTCTCGTTGCGAGAAAGACGAAAATTTCAAAATTTAACATTAAATATCTTTAAAAATCAACGTCAGAAAAAATTCAAATTTTTTTATCGTATTCGTCTTGTCGAGCACTACAATTTGATAGTAATTTGAAAATTTTTTAGTGAAAAACGAACTCGTTAAAAATAAAAATGTACGGTATATCAACTTATAGTCCTATCCTCGCGTATAAAAGTTGTCAACTTTGACATTAATTATCTCAAAAAAACGACGTCAGAAAAAATTGAAAAAAATTGAGAGTATAGATATTTATTTCATTTGAAAAATGAGCCAAAAAAAAAAAAAATTGAGTGACGATTTAATTATTTATAAGCAACCTTAACGTGATCCCAGCAGTCCAATTCACATTACAATTTAGGGCTTTTTTCCTCTACTGGTGGCGCTTGTAGAGCTTTTGTAATGTTGGGCAATGTTGAGGATTAATAAAATGTGTACAATGATAAACAATAACATTTTTTAAATAATCAACAACTAAGTAAATATCAAATTACTATATCTTATCAATTCATTATAGTATTTAATAAAAAAAAATAAATCAAACTTCAATATCTGTTATTTTTTATCACTGTAACCGCGCATGCGCAAGTTCTAATTAACAGGGGGATGAATAGTACAATAGTTTTTTAATTAATATTTAAAAAAATAAAAATTATTGAACAATGACAAACAAAAAATAATGATGTACAAACGATTTGCTATCGATTAAGCATCTTATTACTATAAAAATATCAGCCATTTGAAAATTATGAATTGTGAATTATGAATTATGAATTATAAATTGTCGGCTATCTTTTATTTATTATAAATAATAATAATTAATATAATTATTTAAACTATATTAATAAATACAATAATCAATAACAAACTATTTATTTCCTTAAAAATAAATAAATACACATTAATTTACTCCAAAATTTTAATATCATTTTTGAATTATTATTATTATTATTATTATTATAAACTTAATTTTTTGCCGCTATTATGACACAATTATTATAATGCAATTATTACAGTGCAAATAGCACCACAGCACCACAAATCCCTAGAAATTTGAGTTTTTCAAGTTTTTTAAAAGCTTGAACCAGCTCGAACTCACGACAAGAATTTCGCTCGTAAACGTGGCCGACATAATTCTGAGCGATTTGGGGTCCGTTCAGAAGCTCTCATTTTTCGGATCTTCAAGATGGAGGACGTCAGTGCCTATATATATGAGTGCCCATCTATCATGAAGACTAGAGTCCAGCTCTACCCTGGTAGAAATAATCTCTCCGGATTTTTCCCGGATTTTCTTCGAATTTTCTACGCAATTAAGACTTCCGGAGTTTTTTCGGATTTTCTTCGGTTTTTTTCAGAAAAAATTCCTTTTTTATTTTTCGTATGTAAACTCTTATTTCTAGGTTTTTTAATTGATTTTTCCATTTTTTTTGTTTGTTTTTTTAAGCGAAAATTCCGGAAAAAATCCGGAGATATTATAAAAATAGTCTGGAGATTACTCCGTAAATATCTCCGGAAGTCTCAATTACGTAGGAATCCGGAGAGATTATTTCTATCCGGGTAAACTCAAAAAAAAAAATTTGATTCCCCTGATGATTTAAAAATAATCAATTACCATTTTTAACAGTGTAATATATATCTATTGGTTTTTGACGATATTTTGTTAATTTATATATTTTTTTGACAGCTTCGCGAGTCACTTTTGTTTTTCGAATATATAAAGTTGTCAAATTTGGTAAATTTTCAACAAGTTTAAATAGCGCTTTATCAGTGATTTTAATGCAATTCGATACATCCAAAGTTTGCAATTTTTGATTAAATAAACATTGAATTGATTCATCAGTGATAAATTCATTTCTTTGTGATCGCGAACCAACAAGACTATGAGTTAAACCAAGATCGAAATCTTTTAATTGTTCTAAATTATCAATTGCACTCATACCAATATCAGTTATATTTGTGCCAGTTATAGATAAAAACGCTAACTTTTTAGCATTATTACAAAGATTAATCAGAAATTCATCTTTAACACCATATTCACACCATATATCTAAACTCTTGAGATTTTTCAAATTCCCAATTGGATACATATTGATTCTTGCATCAAACATTGGATGATTTTTCAGCCAAAGAGACGTTAGTGATAGATGAGCCAAATTTTTTATTTCACCTATCGACTGGAGTAATAGTTGACTTAGTCCAAAATTACTTATATTTAAAGTATTCAAAGCGATTAGTCGAGGAAATACCTGAAAAATAAATAAATAATTTATTAAAAATTAAATAATATTAATAAAATATTTTTTTATTGTAATATATGATATAATATTTATTAAAAATTTAAACTTACAGAAGCCAATGAGTCTGGTGAGAAAATAGCATGTCGTTTTAAGTTACATGAAAGATTTAATCTTTTCAAGGTTCCACTAATTTGTTCTAATGACTTGGCTAAAGTCATTGGTAAAGTTGAATCTCCACATTGCCATAAAATCGACAGTGATCTAAGGCGAGACATATTAGAAAAAACATTTTCAAAATCTTGACTCATTATTTCTTTGAATCCTAAATAAAGCTCCTCAAGACTTGGACAATTAGCATTGATAATTGGCATTATTTGAGAAATAGGATATTGTGTTAAATTTAAACACGTTAAATTAGTTCCACAGAGATTAATTAGGCACTCTAGATCATTTGCTTTTTCATGTAATTCTTTAACTGAATCATTTTTATTGCTCCTAAATGTATATGTTGTAAAGCATGTAGG
The DNA here is from genome assembly GCF_014905175.1 of Aphidius gifuensis. Classification (NCBI taxonomy): domain Eukaryota; kingdom Metazoa; phylum Arthropoda; class Insecta; order Hymenoptera; family Braconidae; genus Aphidius; species Aphidius gifuensis. The sequence goes on from NC_057788.1 coordinate 11,477,990, forward strand.
AAGAAACCTGTTTTTCCAATCTTTGCATACTGAAAAATTAATTAAATATTTTCATTAGTATATTCAGAGTAATACAAAATTTTTTTTTTATCATTAAAAATTATAGTGTTGTTATTTTTTTACTTTTTTCAAGTCGTGGTTGACTAGCAAATAGAGGACCTATGCGAATCATACGCAAACCATACTGTGCTGTTAGTTCTTTGCTATACTTTTCATCATCATCATCATCATCATCATCATCATCATCATCATCATCATCATCATCATTATCATCATTATCATCATTATCATCATTATCATCATTATCATCATCATCATCATTATAATAATTATTATCATTATTACAGTTATCATCATCATCTACGGTATTATAACCATCATCTTGTTCTTCGTAATATTCATTGACCATAGATACTATCACATTATCATTTGAGGATTTTTTTGATAACTCAAGCTATATAGAAGAAAAAAAATTAATTTATTATTTAATTTAATGAACAATAAACAATAACAGTAGCTACGAAAAATATAATATCGTCGCATTAAAGGATAAAGGGCGTAAGTGCCAAAAACATCAATTTTAAAGGAAGAAGGGCGTAAGTGCAAATTTATAAATTTTTGGATTTTTCATCTAATTTTAAGGCTTTAAAAAGAAAAAGGGAAAAAGGGCGTAACAACCTTTTATAAAGGATGAAAGGCGTATGTCCAGGGACTTACGCCTTTTTTCCATTATCAAATTCATTTTTGATAGAAGATGAAGGGCGTATGTCCAAGGACTTACGCCTTTTTTCCGTTTTCAAAATAATTTTTGATAAAAGATGAAGGGCGTATTTCCAATTTTATTTTCAATTTATTCAAAGGGAGTGTTTTCAAATTATTGATTATTTATTCATAATTATCAATAAATAAATGATCAGTCGAAGTACACTGCCTTTGAATAAATTGAAAGTAAAATTGGAAATACGCCCTTCTTCCTTTAAAATTGACGTTTTTGGCACTTACGCCCTTTATCCTTTAATGCGACGATATATAACTCAAAACTTACTTCTTCTTTCGAAATTATTATGAATTTTTCAAGCCATTCGGTAGGACTTAAATCTGCAGTGTCCATATCGATCTTACTTGGATTAGTCTCCATTTTTTTTTTCAGTCCCATTTTTTTTTTCGGTTGACTGAAAAAAAAAAAAAAACAATCAATGAATGAATTATTATACCGTCAAATACTAAATTCAAAAATGTCTAATGGTGTTCAAAAGGTTACGTTAGGTACTCAGCTGACCTAGGTATGAAATCGATTGCCACGTGGTATGTAACCTTACTTTTTTAAAACCGAATTTTGCAGTAATATGATTAATATATGACCAATTTATGTGTGCACTTACCAGTCTATTACCAATGGTCAATGGGAGAATTAGAAAAAATTACCTAAGGATCAAGATGTCGGCGATTCCGTGCAATTCCGTGAAGACACCAGCACCCGTATTCAGAGAATGTTCTCATTAGGGCTTTTTTTTCCGATGGCGGCGCTTGTGAACTTTTTATATAGATTTTACATAGAAAAGCTTCACAAGCGCCACCATCGGAAAAATAAGCCCTAATGAGAACATCCTCTGAATACGGGTGCAGGTGTGCTTTCTTTTGTGTATTTTTTTTTTTTTTACTTTAATGCGCATGATCATGCACATGCGCCTGCATGCAAACTTGATGAGAGAACAGTGACGTCGAACAAATAATTCTTAAAAAATAAGAATTGAAACATAGCGGATCCAGCCCCTTCTGTACTACGCTGTTGCAAACTGACTTTTTGCTGACTGCGCATTCAATTGCGCATGCGCAAAAATAAACAGGAAAAAAGATAAATACACAAAAGAAAGCACCTAGGGAGCGTTCGATAGCTGGCCGAGGCCCCGAGGGCCTCGGCCTGGGCCAACGGAAAAACAACTTGATAAATCAAAAACTCACTATGAGAAAATCCCATGTAAATATTTGAAATTATAATGTCGCAGTGCTGACACTACGAACATATAAAATAAACCATGATAAAAAATTGGCCGGATTTTTGGCCTCGGCCAGCTATCGAACGCTGCCCTGGCCACCTGGTAGGCACCGCTTTGGCCAGTTTTTTTTTACGTATTCTGACCGTGCAATTGCGCAGAAGTCGAGGAATCAAGTAAAAATTTTAAAGTATATGGCAGCGTTCTTTGGCCAGTTTTTTATAATGTACATGTATTTTATTTATTGAATAAATAAATGACTACAAGGTATATTCTTTCACGGAGGATTTTCTGGCGGATTTCCACCTCTCCTAGCGTTTGAGCTTCCCTTCTCAACTAGTTATGCTCAAACGCTCAAAGAAGGGGTAAAAAAAAGAAGGGACATCTAGTGGAGGTGGAAATGCGCCCAAATCCGCCAGAAAATCCGCCATGAAAGAATACACCTAGACAAGCAGTAGCTAGGGAAAAGATGTAGCTAAAAAAAATTATATGGTAAAACTTTGCGATCACGTGGGTTTTATCCGTTTTATCCTGTTTTAAACGTTTTATCCATGGATAATTGTAAACAACTCAAAAACTCACAATATGCACATCCCTGCACCCGTATTCAGAGGATGTTCTCATTAGGGCTTTTTTTTCCGACGGCGGCGCTTGTGAACTTTTTATATAGATTTTCATGGAGGTCTACAAGGATTCCATGTAGATTTTACATAGAAAAAATAGAGTGGGTATAAGCAGATTATACCCACTCTAATAGAAAAGCTTCACAAGCGCCACCATCGAAAAAAAAAACCCTAATGAGAACATCCTCTGAATACGGGTGCTGGCCCAATGTATCCATGTAGGGATTTTTCATTTTTTCACTTTTAGTTGTGTCCAGTGATTGGTAAATGGTCGATTTTTGAGGTTTCATACACTTACAGTAAGATACCTCTGATGCCATTTTGAACATTCTTATTGACTGTCGACTCGACAATTAGTTCTTATTGCTCGATATATATTGGTACATTTAATTTATCTGTTATATAAATATATATAATATCAAGGAAAACCAGTTTTAAGGAATTACTGTTGCTTGAAACATAATTTTTTGGCAACATTAATTTCTTAGTTCTCCTTATTACTGCTTTTCCTCGACATTTTCTATTTATTAAATAAATAATATACATGTCATTTTATTTTTAAAAAGATGGAAATGTCCAAGAAAAGCAGTAGCTAAGGGAAAGATGTAGCTAAGAATTAATGTTGCTTAAAAGAATTTCTTTATAACTGTAATTTTAGTCTATCTTTTCCTCAGCTACTATTTTTCCTTGGGATTTTTATTTATTTCAAAAATAAAATGCATGTAAATTTATTTATCAAATAAATTAAAATGTCCAAGGAAAAGCAGTAGCTAAGAAAAAAATGTAGCTAAGAAATTAATGTTGCCAAAAAATTATGTTTTAAGGAATTAATGTTGCTTTAATTTTAAATAACTAATTTTTTGAATAAATAAAAATTCCAAGGAAAAATAGTAGCTAAGGAAAAGATGGAGCTAAGGAATTACAGTTGCCAAAGAAATTCTTTTTTAAGCAATATTAATTCCTTAGCTACATCTTTTCCTTAGCTACTGCTTGTTTTTGGAATTTTTATTTATTTAATAAATGAATTACATGTATTTATCGAATAAAAGAAAATTGTAGCACGAAGGTTCCACTTTTATTCGTAGAAGGAGCTGGGAACGCAATGTAAGATACCTTGATGTATGAAACCGATGATGTAAGATACGGTATCTTACATGGTATCTTACACATACCAAGGTATCTTACCTACCCAACACTGTTTTGTATGTGAAATCTATATAAAAAAAATTTGACAAGCGCCATTACCGGCAAAAAAAAAGCCCTAAATTGTAAAAAATTTGCCCTGTGAATTGGACTGCAGCTAGAAGTCTATGTTCCCTACATGGTTTTGATATCTAATGAGTTGGCTACAATTGACTACTGCATTCATTGAGTTGACTTCATCGACAATGCACTTATCAAAGTCTTACGTTGTAGTCAAAAGTTTCAAATTTTAAATAAAAATTTTTAAATGTTATAATTTGTTATTAATTAATAACTTATAATTTATAAATATAAAAAAAATAAATATAAAAATATAAAAAACATAAAATATAAAAACATAAATAATAACAAACAAATAATTTATTGTAATTTATTGTCATTTGTTAAAAGTTAAATCCAGTATATCATCAAACTACATCAGATAATTTTACCAATTACTTTATTTGTTTGTAATTCAATCTCCTTGTATTTATTTTTTCATTCTAAATTAAGATACACAATGGTTAATTAAATGAATAATAATATTTATCATTTTTGAAATATAATATTTGTTTTTTATTTTTAACAAATCTTTAGAAATATTTATGGCTGTATAAATATTTGTTTAAGTCAATAATTGATCAATTCATTTTTGTGAATGATTATTCATTAAAAGAATAGAAAATTTATAAAAAAAAAAAGGTAAAAATAATTGTCTGATTTAAAAAACTCCTCAACACATATTCTTTTTGCACTCGCATTTCAAGTAAACTATGAAAATATATATATATATAACACTCAAAATAATATAGAATAAACAAAATAACCATAAAAATATATATATATATATATTCCAAGATATAGATCATAAGATCAATTAAAAGTTGATGATTTACCAGCAAAATCAAGACCGATAAAACTATATTAAAAGGCAAATAATTTCAAATGTCACGTGATTATTCTATAAATTGTTAAAATTATAAATTTTCATTTACCTCAATTGCAGATATTTTTTGATAAATGATTTAGTAGTTGATGCAATTATAAATTTTTTTCTTTTTTACTACTCAATGTCATTGACATGGAACTGAAGTTAGCAGGAATGTTAGCAGGAAAGTTAAAGAGCGCCAGGGACGAATATGGGTCAGGGGCCCCGAGCACTAAAAATTTAGTAAATTTAGTTAGAAACAAAATTAAACGACGTGAAAGGAGTATAAAGTTTATAATTATGTCTCGAAAATTTTTTAAAGTATTAAGGAATAATAGAAAGGGATAAAGTAAAGGGTTAAATATTATTTATGTTTTTTTCGTGATTTCTAGTAGAGACTATAAAATTTGAGATTGATGGATAAATAAAGGAGGTCAAAAACAAGTATTGGGAATTTTTTGGGAATATTTGAAGGGATCGAAAGGGTTGAAGTAAAGGGTTAAATATTATTTTTTTTTTTTTTTCGTGATTTCTAAAAGAGACTATAAAATTTTAGGTTGGCGGATAGGTAAAGGAGGTCAAGAACAAGTATTGAGAATTTTTCGGGAATATTTGAAGCGATCGAAAGAATTGAAGTAAAGGGTTAAATATTATTATTTTTTTTTTCACGATTTCTAAAAGAGACTATAAAATTTTAGGTTGATAAATAGGTAGAGGAGGTTTAAAACAAGTATTAGGAATTTTTTGGGAATATTTGAAGCGATCGAAAGGGTTGAAGTAAAGGGTTAAATATTATTTTTTTTTTTTCGTGATTTCTAAAAGAGACTATAAAATTTTAGGTTGACGGATAGGTAGAGAAGGTCAAAAACAAGTATTGAGAATTTTTTGGGAATATTTGAAACGATCGAAAGGGTTGAAGTAAAGGGTTAAATAGTATTTTTTTTTTTTTCGTGATTTTTAAAAGAGACTATGAAATTTTAGGTTGATAAATAGGTAGAGGAGGTTTAAAACAAGCATTGGGAATTTTTTGGGAATATTTGAAACGATCGAAAGGGTTGAAGTAAAGAGTTAAATATTATTTTTTTTTTTTCGTGATTTCTAAAAGAGACTATAAAATTTTAGGTTGACGGATAGGTAGAGAAGGTCAAAAACAAGTATTGGGAATTTTTTGGGAATATTTGAAACGATCGAAAGGGTTGAAGTAAAGAGTTAAATATTATTTTTTTTTTTTTCGTGATTTCTAGTAGAGACTATAAAATTTGAGATTGATGGATAAATAAAGGAGGTCAAAAACAAGTATTGGGAATTTTTTGGGAATATTTGAAGGGATCGAAAGGGTTGAAGTAAAGGGTTAAATATTATTTTTTTTTTTGTTTCGTAATTTCTAAAAGAGACTATAAAATTTTAGGTTGGCGGATAGGTAAAGGAGGTCAAGAACAAGTATTGAGAATTTTTCGGGAATATTTGAAGCGATCGAAAGAATTGAAGTAAAGGGTTAAATATTATTTTTTTTTTTTCGCGATTTCTAAAAGAGACTATAAAATTTTAGGTTGATAAATAGGTAGAGGAGGTTTAAAACAAGTATTAGGAATTTTTTGGGAATATTTGAAGCGATCGAAAGGGTTGAAGTAAAGGGTTAAATATTATTTTTTTTTTTTCGTGATTTCTAAAAGAGACTATAAAATTTTAGGTTGACGGATAGGTAGAGGAGGTCAAAAACAAGTATTGAGAATTTTTTGGGAATATTTGAAACGATCGAAAGGGTTGAAGTAAAGGGTTAAATAGTATTTTTTTTTTTTTCGTGATTTCTAAAAGAGACTATGAAATTTTAGGTTGATAAATAGGTAGAGAAGGTTTAAAACAAGTATTGGGAATTTTTTGGGAATATTTGAAACGATCGAAAAAATTGAAGTAAAGAGTTAAATATTATTTTTTTTTTTTCGTGATTTCTAAAAGAGACTATAAAATTTTAGGTTGACGGATAGGTAGAGGAGGTCAAAAACAAGTATTGGGAATTTTTTGGGAATATTTGAAACGATCGAAAGGGTTGAAGTAAAGGGTTAAATATTATTTTTTTTTTTTCGCGATTTCTAAAAGAGACTATAAAATTTTGGTTGATAAATAGGTCAAACAATATTGGGAATTTTTGGGAATATTTGAAGGGATGTTGGCAGGGTTTTTTTTTTTCGTAATTTTAAAGATTGGCAAAATTTTTAGGCTTGGCGGATAGGTAAAGAGGTCAGAACAAGTATTGAGAATTTTCGGAATATTTGAAGCTTATCGGTTAAATTGAAGTGGGTTAATATTATTATTTTCACGATTTTAAAAGACTATAAAATTTTAGGTTGATAAATAGGTAGAGTGAGCAAATCGTACAGAATTTGGGGAATATTTTGAAGCGATGAAAGGGTTGAGTAAAGCGGCCAAATTTTCATTTCGCATAAAGAGACTAGGCCGACGGATAGAAGGTCGGGTACAAGTATGGCTTGGAATATCGAGCGATGCCAGCTGGTGCCAATAGTATTTTCGTGATTTTTAAAAATTGCGAAATTTTAGGTTGATGCGTGTTTAAAAACATGGGGAATTTCGTGAGCTTGAAATTATCGAAAGCGGTCAAAGACGCATAAAATTTTAGGCCGACGGATGTCAAAAATGGCATTTTATTATTTTTCGTATCCATGTTGAAGTAGTTAGTTTTTTTCTCGCGATTTTCAAAAGAGACTCATGTAAAATTTTAGGTCGACAACAGGCAGGAGGTTTCAGTGAATTTTGGGATTTGTGAGGGTTGAAGTGGTTAATATATTGTGATTTTGTAGAGACTGGCAAAATTTAGGTTTATAGGTAGTAGGTAAAAATATTGTATTTTGGGAATATTTGAAGCGATCGAAAGGGGTGAAGTAAAGAGTTAAAAATTATTTTTTTTTTTTTCGTGATTTTTAAAAGAGACTATAAAATTTTAGGTTGACGGATAGGTAGAGAAGGTCAAGAACAAGTATTGGGAATTTTTTGGGAATATTTGAAGCGATCGAAAGGGTTGAGAAAAAAAAAAATCATTAACCCTTTATCCTACCCCTTTCGATCATTTCAAATATTCTCAAAAAATTTCTGTCACTTGTTTTTAACCTCCTCTACTTGTCTATCAACCTAAAATTTTATAGTCTCTTTTAGAAATCGCGAAAAAAAAAAAAATTAATATTTAACCCCTTACTTCACCCCTTTTGATCGCTTTAAATATTCACAAAAAATTCCTAATACTTGTTTTTAACCTCCTCTACCTATCCGTGAACCTAAAATTTTATAGTCTCTACTAGAAATCACGAAAAAAAAAAAATACTATTTAACCCTTTACTTCAACCCTTTCGATCCCTTCAAATGTTCCCAAAAAATTCCCAATACTTGTTTTTGACCTCCTTTACCTATCCATCAATCTAAAATTCTATAGTCTCTACTAGAAATCACGAAAAAAAAAAAAATAATATTTAACCCTTTACTTCAACCCTTTCGATCGCTTCAAATATTCCCAAAAAATTCCCAATACTTGTTTTTTACCTCCTCTACCTATCCATCAACCTAAAATTTTATAGTCTCTACTAGAAATCACGAAAAAAAAAAAAAATAATATTTAACCCTTTACTTCAACCCTTTCGATCGCTTTAAATATTTCCAAAAAATTCCCAATACTTGTTTTTGACCTCCTTTACCTATCCATCAACCTAAAATTTTATAGTCTCTTTTAGAAATCGCGAAAAAAAAAAAAATTAATATTTTACCCTTTACTTCAACCCTTTCGATCGCTTCAAATATTCCCAAAAAATTCCCAATACTTGTTCTTGACCTCCTTTACCTATCCGCCAACCTACAATTTTATAGTCTCTACTAGAAATCACGAAAAAAAAAAAAAATATATTTAACCCTTTACTTCAACCCTTTCGATCGCTTCAAATATTCCCAAAAAATTCCCAATACTTGTTTTTGACCTTCTCTACCTATCCGTCAACCTAAAATTTTATAGTCTCTTTTAGAAATCACGAAAAAAAAAAAATAATATTTAACTCTTTACTTCAACCCTTTCGATCGTTTCAAATATTCCCAAAAAATTCCCAATGCTTGTTTTAAACCTCCTCTACCTATTTATCAACCTAAAATTTCATAGTCTCTTTTAAAAATCACGAAAAAAAAAAAAATACTATTTAACCCTTTACTTCAACCCTTTCGATCGTTTCAAATATTCCCAAAAAATTTTCAATACTTGTTTTTGACCTTCTCTACCTATCCGTCAACCTACAATTTTATAGTCTCTACTAGAAATCACGAAAAAAAAAAAAATATATATTTAACCCTTTACCCTACCCCTTTCGATCGCTTTAAATATTCTAAAAATACTGCGGAACATCTTTTCTGAACCTTCTTTACTTTTCAATCTTCATTAATTTACATAGCCGTCTTTCATATTTCGATTTCTATCTACTCTTTAGTTTCACATGCCCAGGGCCCGAGATTTACCGTATTCGTCCCTGGCTTTTGAGATTGTTCCTGCTAAAGTTCCTGCTAACTTCAGTTCCATAAAAAATACCGACCCCCAAGATAGCGTTTTAGGGGCGGGGGGAAGGGAGACGGAAACTTTAATTTTTTTTTTTATTGCTTTTAATTAGTTGACTAAAAAAACTAAATTAACATGTATTTTTTTATCTATGAAGTAGAAAAAATCCCAAGGAAAAGCAGTAGCTGAGAAAAAGATGTAGCTAAGGAATAAATGTTGCGGAAGAATCAGGTTTCTAGGAAGATATTTGCTTGGGAAATAATTTTTTGGTAACTGTAATTCCTTAGCTACTGCTTTTCCTTAGAAATTTTGACATGTATATTTTTTACTTAACAGATAAAAATGTCCGAGGTAAAGCAGTAGCTAAGGAAAAAATGTTGCTAAAGAATTACAGTTGCCAAAGAATATGGTTTTAAAAAAAATATATTTGCTTGAAAAATAATTATTTAATTAACGAATAAAAATGTCTAAGAAAAATTCAGATACGTTATTTCCTTGAAACATAATTTTTGGCAACCTTATTTCCTTAGCTACATCTTTTCCTTGTCTACTGCTTTTCCTTGGGAATTTTCATTCGTTAAATAAATAATAAACATGTATTTTTATTTTAAAGAAAAATAAAAGTCTAAGGAGAAGCAGTAGCTAAGGAAAAGATGTAGTCAAGGAATTAAGGTTGCTAAAGAATTATACTTCAAGCAAATATATTTTTTTAAAACCTAATTCTTCGGCAACCTTAATTTCTTAGCTACATCTTTTCTTCAGCTACTGCTTTCCGTTGAAAATTTTTAAATCTATTTTTTTTTTTTAACAAATGAAAATTCCGAAGGAAAAACAGTAGCTAAGAAAAAGATGTAGCTAAAGAATTACAGTTGCCAAAGAATTTTTTTTGTTTTAAAAGAATATTATTGCTTGAAATATAATTCTTTAGCAACCTCAATTTCTTGACTACATCTTTTCCTTAGCTCCTGCTTTTCCTTGGATTTTTGTTTTTTTTAAATAAAAATACATGTTTATTATTTATTTAACAAATGAAAATTCCCAAGGAAAAGCAGTAGCTAAGGAAAAGATGTAGCTAAGGAATTAATGTTGCCAAAGAATTATGTTTTGAAGAAATATATTTTTTTTTAAATAAATTCTTTGGAAACATTTATTCCTTAGCTCCTCCTTTCCCTCAGCTACTGCTTTTCATCAGACATTTTTATTTTTCAAAAATAAAATACCATGTATTTCATTCATTTTATAAATAAAAATGTCCAAGGAAAAGCAGTAGCCAAGGAAAAGATGTAGCTAAGGAAATAAGGTTGCCAAAAATTATGTTTCAAGGAAATAACGTATCTGAATTCTTCATAGACATTTTTATTCGTTAATTAAATAATTATTTTTCAAGCAAATATATTTTTTTTAAAACCATATTCTTAGGAAACTGAAATTCCTTAGCTACATTTTTTCTTTAGCTACTGCTTTTCCTTGGGAATTTTTATTCGTTAAATAACTAATAAACATGTATTTTTATTTAAAAAAAAAAAAAAATCCAAGGAAAAGCAGGAGCTAAGGGAAAGATGTAGTCAAGGAATTAAAGTTGCCAAAGAATTTTATTTCAAGCAAATATATATTTTTTTGAAACAAAATTCTTTGGCAACTGTAATTCTTTAGCTACATCTTTTTCTTAGCTACCGTCTTTCCTTTGGAATTTTTATTTGTTAAAAAAAAAAAATAGATTAAAAAATTTTCAACGAAAAGCAGTAGCTAAGAAAAAGATGGAGCTAAGGAATTAAGGTTGCCAAAGAATTTTGTTTTAAAAAAATAAATTTTCTTGAAATATGATTGTTTGACAACCTTAATTCCTTGACTACATCTTTTTCTTAGCTACTGCTTTTCTTTGGACTTCAATTTTTCTAAAAAATAAAATTACATGTTTATTATTTATTCAACAAATAAAAATTCCCAAGGAAAAGCAGTAGCTAAGGAAGAGATGTAGCTAAGGAATTACAGTTGCCAAAGAAGTTCCTTCTAAAAAAAATATATTTGCTTGAAATATAATTCATTAGCAACCTTAATTCCGTGACTACATCTTTTCCGTAGCTACTGTTTTTCCTCGGACTTTTATTTTTTTTTTAAATAAAAATACATGTTCACTATTTATTTAACAAATAAAAATTCCCAAGGAAAAGCAGTTGCCAAGGAAAAGATGTAGTCACGGAATTAAGGTTGCTAATGAATTATATTTCAAGCAAATATATTTTTTTTAGAAGGAAATTCTTCGGCAACTGTAATTCCTTAGCTACATCTTTTTCTTAGCTACTGCTTTTTGTTGAAAATTTTTAAATCTATTTTTTTTTTTTAACAAATAAAAATTCCAAAAGAAATACAGTAGCTAAGAAAAAGATGTAGCTAAAGAATTACAGTTGCCAAAGAATTTCGTTTTAAAAAAATATATATTTGCTTGAAATAAAATTCTTTGGCAACTTTAATTCCTTGACTACATCTTTTCCTTAGCTACTGCTTTTTCTTTGACTTTTGTTTTTTTAAAAAAAAGAAATACACGTTTATTATTTATTTAATAAATAAAAATTCCCAAGGAGAAGCAGTAGCTAAGGAAAAGATGGAGCTAAGGAATTAAGGTTGCCAAAGAATTTTGTTTTAAAAAAATAAATTTTCTTGAAATATAATTTGTTGACAACCTTAATTCCTTGACTACATCTTTTCTTTAGCTACTGCTTTTCCCTGGGAATTTTCATTTGTTAAATAACTAATAAACATGTATTTTAATTTAAAAAAAAATAAAAATCCAAGGAAAAGCAGGAGCTAAGAAAAAGATGTAGTCAAGAAATTAAGGTTGCTAAAGAATTATATTTCAAGCACATATATTTTTTTTAAAAGGAAATTCTTAGGAATCTGTAATTCCTTAGCTACATCTTTTCTTTAGCTACTGCTTTTCCTTGGGAATTTTCATTTGTTAAATAAATAATAAACATGTATTTTTATTTTAAAGAAAAATAAAAGTCTAAGGAAAAGCAGTAGCTAAGGAAAAGATGTAGCTAAGGAATCACAGTTGCCAAAGAATTTTGTTTTGAAAAAATAAATTTTCTTGAAATATAATTGTTTGACAACCTTAATTCCTTGACTACATCTTTTTCTTAGCTACTGCTTTTCTTTGGACTTCAATTTTTCTAAAAAATAAAATTACATGTTTATTATTCATTCAACAAATAAAAATTCCCAAGGAAAAGCAGTAGCTAAGGAAAAGATGTAGTCAAGGAATTCAGGTTGCTAAAGAATTATACTTCAAGCAAATATATTTTTTTAAAACCAAATTCTTCGGCAATCTTAATTCCTTAGCTACATCTTTTCCTTAGCTACTGCTTTTCTTGGGAATTTTTATTTGTTAATTAAATAATAAACATGGATTTTTATTTAAAAAAAAATAAAAATGTTAAATAAATAATAAACATGGATTTTTATTCAAAAAAAAATAAAAATTCCCAAGGAAAAGCAGTAGCTAAGGAAAAGATGTAGTCAAGGAATTAAGGTTGCTGAAGAATTATATTTTAAGCAAATATATTTTTTTAAAACCACATTCTTCGGCAACCTTAATTTTTTTTATCTATAAAAACGAAGCGTTGGTTTTTCACGATTATTTATTCATTTTCTATGTCTCGTCTTTACCTTGTCGTTATTTACTAGCAACAACAATTTATTCTATTGCTTTTTTTCTTCGGCTGTTAAGGTTTATACATTATCAACCACTCTAACACCAAGGACGGTAACACAAAATGACAGATAAGGATACTGAACAATTTGAGAATGGTAGTGTGCCATCCGAAAACACTCTTACTGATTCTTATCAATCATTGACTGACAGCGATTTTGATATGAGTGGAGTCACCAGTTCAATTTATTATGCGGATGTATGTATTTTTACTTTTTATTTTTTTATTTTTTCTTAATCGTCTATAATTATATTTTCCTCGGTTTTTCGATTCATAAAAAAAAAAAAACATTTTTTTAAACAAATTATCATATATGTAAGCATGCTGCAGGATGCTTTGTTCGTCTTATATGCTTCAGTGCTTTTTTGTAGTCGGTACAGCTTATAGCCTGCTTTAATGTCATAATAAATCACTATTCTTTTTGCTCATTTTTTTACAAATTGACTGTCTTATTTTAACAGAATCAGCCGTTATCTACTGTACCAGTGCTTAACGGTAATAATCAGGTTTATTATTCTAAACAGAACGTCAATCATGGTCCTCTAACGTCAATAATTAACTCAAATCATTGTTTGAATAACAACATAATACAATTACCACAGACTTCAATCTCTACCGATAACACATCTGAATTAAATACAGCTAATGAATATATAATATTAAATCCAGTAAAGTTGCAAAATTCTCCAGTCATAAAAGATGTTCCACTATTGATAGAACAAAATTCAAATTCAATTCTAAATGACGGAGCATCCACTTCGATTCCAACAAATAACTCATCTGCAAATAATATACGTTGTATAAATAATTCGACTACGAATAAATTACCTATAAAAAATCTTGTTTTAAAGTCGAAAATTAACGAAGGTGGATCTACGTCACGTGGTACAAATAATTCAGCTACAATTATTATATGTACCTTCAAAAAAACTCGTTTTGAATTCTCAAATCAATGAAGGGGCATCAACCTCACGTGGTCTAAATATTTCAGTTACGAATAATGTTCCATCAACTACAATTACACCAAGACCTAAATCTGTAATTTTTGGCGAGGCTTGTTTGAAGATTCCCCAAGTTGAAATTGAAATATCAAGAAGTATTGTAATACCTCTCAATGATTGGTTGCAAAGAACTCCAGTAGGGGAGTCAATTTTGAATTATTACACCAGTTTTAACAGATTATCGGACAAATTGCAACTAAAACTTTGCGACGCTATTTTATTTCGTGAATTTCATGGCGTAACTGGTCGTCGAAAAATAACTCCAGAAAGATTTACAAAATTAACTAAAGAAATAACAGATCTGTTTCCAAGTGAGTTGCCAGGAACTTATTATACCCCAAAAGTTGAAAAAGGAATTACAGAAGCAGTAGCAGCTTATGGTAAACTGATACAACAGTACCGTTATTTCAATAGAAAAAAAAAAGGTGATGTGGTTAATTTTAATTTGAATAAAGAATTAAATCGTCAACTAGAAAATTTGGATCCACCGTCGAGTAAAGTTGATGTTAAAGAAAAATTAACTTTTCTGGAAAGAGAGATTACTCCTTGGACAACAATTATTAAAAACTGGGAAGAAACTCACGAGGAAAGATTGAATAGTTATAAAAACCTTCGTGAATATTTCGAACGCTTTCCATGCTTAAAACAGCCCCAGGCTGCTAGTTTGGTAAGGATTTTCGGAGTTATTTTCTTTTTTTTTTAAATAAGATTAACTTCATCATGATTTTTTATAAAATGAAGTCATAGCTATTATTTTATTATTTTAACTACTCTATATTTTTTTTTTTAGCTTACACTCGACTTTGATATTAAGTGGCCAGAAGTCGCAAAATGTATGGAAACAGAATGGTATGGAAGTTCAAATGTTATCATATATACTGAAGATGATGATGGAACATTGACCAAAAAACGTAAAATTCCAACCCAGGTAGGAAGTGACGACGGGCACAAGCCTGGGACAAGCCTGATTACCCGGCTCTCGGGCCTGTGTCAGGCCTGTGACACAAGCCTGTGTCAAGTCTGGAATGTTCACGATGTATTTACTGGTGTCGGACTAGTGTATCAGGCTTAGCACAGGCTTGTGTTCCCAGGCTTGACACCGGCTTGCAAAAAAAATTATAAAAAAATATAAATAAACAATTATTATTAATTTATTAATTTATTAATTATCGATGATTATATGAACGAAAATAAACGGCGTAACGGGGGATCGATCCTAGGTCTCTCACGTGGAACTCCAATGCTCTATCAAGTCGACCACGGGGGATTCATGAAAGAGTCAGTCAAAATTTTTTATATGAATGAATTTTTTCGACAGTCAATACACAGTCCTTGTAAAAGCCTGGCACGGTAGTCAAAACCTAATAATTTTTATTTAAAATGTCTATTTACAATTTATAGATCTAATTAATTAATTTTTTTTTTTTAATTGAATATATGCACAAGTCAAGTCCCGTGTGAGGCTTGGTAAAACGGGCTTGACACAAGGCTCGTGTGAGGCCGGGGAAAACAAAAAAAACAGGCTTGACACCGGCTTGGACTATTGAGGCCTGTGTGAGGCCGGTTGAAAACAACGGGGACAGTCTTGTGTCAAGCCTGTGTTAACAAGGTTCGTGTGAGGCCGGGGAAAACAAAAAACACAGGCTTGACACCGGCTTGAATTATTGAGGCCTGTGTGAGGCCGGTTGAAAACAACGGGGACAGTCTTGTGTCAAGCCTGTGTTAACGAGGCTCGTGTGAGGCCGGGGAAAACAAAAAACACAGGCTTGACACCGGCTTGAATTATTAAGGCCTGTGTGAGGCCGGTTAAAGACAACGGGGACAGTCTTGTGTCAAGCCTGTGTTAACGAGGCTCGTGTAAGGCCGGAGAAAACAATGGGCACAAGCTTGTGTCAAGCCTGTGCTCCCCAGGCTCGATACACGACCCTCGCACAAGCCTGACACAGTTGTTCAAGCCCGAGAACTCCTACCTGGGAACCACAGCTGAGTGTCAAGAGGGCCTTTTGTTTCATGTGCAGGTAAGGCAAATTGAAAACTACTAATCATTCGTCTCCATCAATTCATATATCTATTTTTTCTAAAATCAATTATAGGCTTGCTTTAACTACTCTAAATAAATATCAAAATTTTATAGACTAAGAATAAATAATATGTCTTTAAAAAGACATGAGCATTTCAAAACTAAAAAATTAGAAGTACTTTTTCTATTTTCGCGATGTCGGACCTAAGATTTTTTTAAAATCATTCTAAACAGTAATGTTCTTTCAAAAAACGCTCTGATCTTTTTAAATAATAGTGGTAAAAAAAAATATAAATAGGCTAATTATCTATTAGTTGTTTAATTGAATGATTACATTTTTAATGGCTATGTAGTGATACATTTATTTTCGACTTTATCTAGTTGCTGGACTGTAGTTACTATAGCTTTAGCCAGGCTCCGTGAAGTTGGCGCGCAACTTCATCGTAGAAACTTTATATAGGGCTTAAAAGAAAGCTCTGAATTTGCAGTATTTTGTAGTAAAAAAATAAGAATTTGTAGTTCAGAAAAAAAGGGTTGAAAAAAGGGTTAACAGCAATTTCCTGCAAAAATCGACTAAAGACGTTGTATATGGGTCAGAAATTTTGTCAGAATTTGTAGTAATTTGTAGTGAAAAAATTAGAATTCGTAGTTCAATAGTTTTCCCGGTAAATTGAATAATTTATCAAGGTATTTATAAAACAAGTTTTTTCTTCGTGAAAATTGTCAAACTACAAATTCCAATTTTTTCACTACAAATTGCAGCATGTCTCCCTGCATTTTAAAAATATTACAATTTTTATTTTTGACAAAAAACAAAAAAGTTATACAATTTTTTATTATTTTATCAGATAATAAATATTAATTAATTTTCTTATTTATTGATCGGAATCAGAATAAAAATGTCTATTCAATGCAAAAAGACCTGCTGCAATTTGTAGTAAAAAAATTAAGATTTGTAGTCTGATAGTTTTTTAAAAAAATATACTTGTTTATAAATACATTAATACACAAATTAATTTTCCTGGAAAACTATTGTACTACAAATTCCAATTTATTGACTACAATTTTCTAGAAGTCTTCATGCACCTACCTGACATTATAGAATAATATTATATTGATAATAAAAAAAGTTATATTTATTTAAAAATTTTGGAGTAAAAAAAAAATTAAAAAAAAACCTATCTTCCGGAGATAATTTTTGTCCAAAAGATAGGTTCAACTACAAATTCTAGTTTTTTTACTACAAATTTCAACAAGTCTTTCTGCTTTAAATAGACATTTTTATTTTGATTAATAAATAAAAAAGTTAATTAAGATTTAAAATTAGATATATTAATAAACAAATGCATAACTTTTTTGTTTATTGTCAAAAATAAAAATTGTAATATTTTTTTAATGCAGGGAGATCTGCTGCGATTTGTAGTGAAAAAATTAAAATTTGTAATCTGATAGTTTTCAAGAAAAATATACTTGTTTATAAATATCTTAATAAACAAATTAATTTTCCGGGAAAATTATTAAACTACAAATTCCAATTTTTTTACTACAATTTTCTAAAAGTCTGCCTGCACTTAACTGATGTCATAGCATCATATTATGTTGATAATAAAAGTTATATTAATTTAAACATTTTGGAGTAAAATAAAAATAAAAAAAAAACCTATCTTCCGGGGAAATTTTTGTCCGAAAGATAGATTCAACTACAAATTTTAATTTTTTTACTACAAATTACAGCAGATCTCTTTGCATTGAATAGACATTTTTATTTTGATTTTGAACAATAATTAAAAAAGTTAATTAATATCTATTATTTGATATAATAATAAAAAATTGCATAACTTTTTTGTTATAAATTGCATAATTTTTCTACTACAAACCGCAGTGAGTCTTTCTGCATTTAAAGAATATCACAATTTTCATTTTTGACAATAAACAAAAAAGTTATACAATTTTTTATTATTATATCAGATAATAAATATTAATTAACTTTTTTAATTACTGTTCAAAATTAAAATAAAAATGCCTATTCAATGCAAAGAGACCTGCTGTTATTTGTAGGGGAAAAATTAATATTTGTAGTTGAATCTATCTTTCGGAAAAAAATTTTCTCTGGAAGATAGGTTTTTTTTTTATTTTTTTTTTACTCCAAAATGTTTAAATAAATATAATTTTTTTTATTATCAACATAATATTATTCTATAATGTCAGTCAGGTGCAGGAAGGCTTCTAGAAAATTGTAGTCAATAAATTGGAATTTGTAGTACAATAGTTTTCCAGAAAAATTAATTTGTTTATTAAGGTATTTATAAACAAGTATATTTTTCTTGAAAACTATTAGACTACAAATTTTAATTTTCTACTACGAATTGCAGCAGGTCTCCTTGCATTCAATATACATTTTTATTTTGATTTTGATCAATAAATAACAAAGTTAATTAACATTTAAAATTTGATATATTAATAAACAAATGCATAACTTTTTTGTTTATTGTCGAAAACGAAAATTGTAATATTATTTTAATGCAGAAAGACTTACTGCAATTTGTAAAATTTGCAAATGGCCTTATATTTTTGGCCTCTTAAAAATGGCCTTAAAAAATGGCCTTATTATTTTGGCCTCTTAAAAATGGCCTCAAAAATTGGCCAAAAGAGGCCATTTTTTAAAGCCATTTTTAAGAAGTCAAAAAAAAATTAGGCCATTTTTTGAGGCCATTTTTAAGAGGCCAAAAATATAAGGCCATTTTAAAGGGCCATTTTTTTCATGTACGAGGTTTAGATCGTCTTTTTTTTAAACTATATTTCACCATGTTGCCATGGTATTTACGGCAAGCCGAAATAACAGACGAACTTCCCGGCTCTGATTATGAATAATTTATATGAGAATAATTTAATATAAAATCTATGTATTTTATAATTCCGCTATGAATTTGGAATTTTTAATGTCGAAGTTTATCAATACATGTAATTAAAATTTTTTTTCAGACTTCAAATGATATACAAGTGTCTCTTGCACGTGCTCGGAGTTCTGTTGTTAAATTAAAAAAGAGTTTCCAGCCTCGTCCAGTTATTGTTGGTCCAATTGAGAATATTCAAGCAAGCTACATTGCTATCGACAAAGAGCTGTTACCAGCAGATAATCCACTTCATGCAGTTGAGGTTATGCTTAAAATTTACTACATTTTAAACCTTGAGTTTCCTCCCGAAGCTGCACTTAGTTGGAAATTTCTTGCACTGGCCATATATAATTTTGCACCTAAAGGTAAAATTCCAGGAGGGATTAAATCCTTGATTAACGAAGTTAATGACATGCGTAAAAAAATTGAGCAACGCTTAATCACTTAAAATTTTTTTCGAACTTATAACGTTAATTAGTTTTTAATAATTATTTTTATTTTTTTTATTATTTCATATTCATACTGTGAACTACAAAATTCACACTGATTATTTATAATTTTGTATACCTGACATTAAAATTTCTGTAGTAAAACTTTGTTGATCTTTAAAGTCAGGGTAATTAGTGAAAAATTAAGCAACGCTTAATCACTTAAAATTATTTTTGAACTTATAACGTTAATTTGTTTTTAATAATTATTTTTATTTTTTTTATTATTTCATATTCATACTGTGAGCTACAAAATTCACACTGATTATTTATAATTTTATATACCTGACATTAAAATTTCTGTAGTAAAACTTTGTTGATTTTTAAAGTCAGGGTAATTAGTGAAAAATTAAGCAACGCTTAATCACTTAATAGTATATTATGTATCGAGTGCGAACAGTAGGTGGTTCACGCACGAGCATGGAGAGATGAACGAAGTACAGGAGAGGGGATAGCGAGTGGATTCTCAGCGAAGGGGAATCGGAAGACGAGCCGTCAGGCGAGTCTGAGATTTGAGCTGAAATCTACAGCTCTCCTGTACTGAGTGAAATCTCTTCATGTGAGTGTGGAATCACCTACTTCGCACGAGGTGCATACGCTATTTTTCTTTACAAAAATTAAGAAAAATACCACGCAATAAACGACTATCACAATATATGTGGGGCCCCAAAGCGGGTCCAGGGCGAGCAGCCCTGGCGAGGTCCAGGGCGAGGAGCCCTGGCGGATTCGAAGGGCGGAGCCCTCGTGGGGGGGTCTGGGGGGGTGAAACCCCCCCAGAATAAAAAAAAATAATTATGATTATAATAAAAAGTATTTAAAAAATAAAACAACAATTTTAATACTGTTGAAAAAAAAAACTGCATTAATACCATCAATCTAATACAAACAGGGCTAAAAAAAAATTTCAAACAATAATTCAAATTCATTATATCAAACTAAATTATGTTTATTTATAAAAATAAATGAATTTCTATTACATAATAATAAACTCAAGGCACAGAGTAATTTTTCATTAATTACTTTTTCTTCTAAACAACTCGTATAAATCTATTAAAATTATTTATCTTTGTTTTTTTGGTATAATTGCGTTTTGACAAGTCAAAACATATTTTTTTAAATCATAAAAAAAAAAAAAAAAACAAAATAATATTTTAATGATGAAAAAAAAAATTATAATTAATAATGCAAAACAAAAAACAAAACTGGAAATTATTTAAATTTTAACCATTATGCTGGTTTTTTAAAAATAAATAAAATAATTCATTTGATTTCTCTGGTAAAAAAGGGCATCAGCTTGTTGACGAATGTCATCTGGTATGTCATTTTCATTGAATGTTTGATTGTCATCTTGATCACTTTCACTCTTTGATTCACTGGATTCAAGTATAATTTTTGGGTATTGGACATTCACGATAAATATCAACACTTTTTTTATTTTTATTAATTAAGTATTAAATAATTTATATATAAGACATTTAGCAACACAACAAAGCAAAACAAAATAAAAAATAACTTGTAAACACACAGACACGTGAATAGCTTACAAACACATATACTATTCATAATATTATTAATTTTGTCCGCCCGATGTCGCTACTTTTGGGGCCCTGTATTATCGATATTTTGAGCTTCACACATTATTTTGGAAATTCACACATTATTTTGGAAATTCACACATTGTTTCAGTCCCAAATAATGTGTGTACTTCTTGATCGACACACTAATTCCTACTATACCAGAACCGCCATCTTTATGAACTGAAAACGATGCAGATTGGGGGTATTTTTCTTAATAGTGTAACAAAAAATTATTTTTGAACTTATAACGTTAATTTGTTTTTAATAATTATTTTTATTTTTTTTATTATTTCATATTCATACTGTGAACTACAAAATTCACACTGATTATTTATAATTTTGTATACCTGACATTAAAATTTCTGTAGTAAAACTTTGTTGATCTTTAAAGTCAGGGTAATTAGTGAAAAATTAAGCAACGCTCAATCACCTAAAACTATTTTTGAACTTATAACGTTAATTTGTTTTTAATAATTATTTTTATTTTTTTTATTATTTCATATTCATACTGTGAACTACAAAATTCACACTGATTATTTATAATTTTGTATACCTGACATTAAAATTTCTGTAGTAAAACTTTGTTGATTTTTAAAGTCAGGGTAATTAGTGAAAAATTAAGCAACGCTTAACCACTTAAAATTATTTTTGAACTTATAACGTTAATTTGTTTTTAATAATTATTTTTATTTTTTTTATTATTTCATATTCATACTGTGAACTACAAAATTCACACTGATTATTTATAATTTTGTATACCTGACATTAAAATTTCTGTAGTAAAACTTTGTTGATCTTTAAAGTCAGGGTAATTAGTGAAAAATTAAGCAACGCTTAATCACTTAAAATTTTTTTTGAACTTATAACGTTAATTTGTTTTTTAATTATTACTTTCTATTTGTTATTTTTTTTTATTATTTCATACTAAACGATTGAGAAATATTACGTTAACGCAGTATTCAAAGCTAAGTTAAAATTTCTTCTTAGTAGTTCAGCAGCTAGTAAGCTTATATATTATTAATTTGTTTTCTTTTTTTTTATTTTATAATTTTATATTGTAACATTTCCGTCGTGATCAGTTGAATCTGAAAAATTTTTAAAGCAGTTAGAACTGAATTTAAAATTACTTTATTGAAAATTATATACGACTACGTAGCAATAAGTCTTTTGTTCTGCAATACAATTGTTATTTCATGTAATTTTATAATAAGTTGTTGAGAAAATAGTTAAGTAAACATCCATATTGTCAAGAATAATTCAAGTTAGTTTTGAATTTGTATCCATTGATTGACTCATTATCCACCTATTTATAATTTTATTTTCACTTTAACTTATTTGGCGATTAGTTTGATACATAACAAAATTTTAAAATTGAGTGTTATTGAGAATCAATAAAAGTATATTAATAAAAAATATCAACGGCTGATGGCATTTTATATCTATAATTGAACAAGTACTGTTAGGTCTAAAATTTGGTTTTTCAATAAAATAATTATGGCGTTAATAAAATGTAAGTGCTTACAAGTTTTTGACTCAGTTGATACTTTTTATTCACATTGTCATGAGAACACACATTTGGAGAAAACTCAATATTTTGAGTGTCAAATATCGGGTTGTGATCGACGTTTTGGCATTTTTAAGACATTACGTAGGCATTTACAAAGTATACATGAATTTAAACGAGGTCAACCTAAACCAAATTCTGAATGCGAACCAGTTTCTGTTCCGAATATACAAATAAATGATAATAATCAATGTGTAACAGAAAATTCATGCAACCCAAATATTCGAGAGAATAATGTTTTAGATGTTGATGAATCAGAAATTAGTTTGAGTAGTTTTCAGACTTCTTTTAATGAAAATGTAAATACAGATAGTAAAGAGTTGGATATTCATTCACCTAATACCATTGCATTCGGAGTTTTCGATACTTTATTTAAGGAATGTACTACAAGTTTGGTTCAAAAATTACATGCGGAGTACAATATTCCTCGTAACTCAGTTCAAAAAATCATTACAGATACAACACAAATTTTTAACAGCCAAGCGATAACTTTTCTTGAAGACCAAATTGTTACTTTATTACGTGAACTTAATAGTGATCAAGGAAATATTAAGCTAGTTGAAACAATGTTTGATAGATTAAAAAACCCCTTTTCTGGATTAGAAACTGATTTTAAAAGAATGCAAAATTTTAAAAAAGATAATAAATTCGTTTCTCCTGTAGATGTAGTAATTGGATATGATGATAAAAAAAAAACAAAAAAAAATGAAACCATTATAGAACGTGTTGATGTGGTCCATCAGTATTTCCCAATAGCTTCAACTTTAAAGAATTTTTTTGAAATGGAATTTGTTTATGAAGCGGTTGTCGAGTACACAAATTACCTTCAAAATGTCGAGAACAAAGACGTCATTTCACATTTTATTCAAGGCGAGCTGTGGAAAAATATGTCTTCTAATTTTCCAGACAAAAGAGTCATACCACTATTTTTATATGTTGATGATTTTGAAACAAATAATCCTCTTTCAAGTCATGTGGGAGCATCTGGTAAATTGTGTGGAGTTTACATGAATATGCCATTACTTCCTCCCGCATTCCTCGGAAAGCTCGATAATATTTTTTTAGTTCAAATTTTTCAAGCTCTTGATCGTAAGATCTATGGCAATAAAATGATATATCGTAAAATTATTAATGATTTAATCGATTTAGGTAAAAATGGAATTGAAATCAAAACTGAAAAAGGGTCCGAAACAATTTATTTTTTAATGGGAATTTTAAAAGGGGATAACCTGGGTTCAAATGAAGCTTTAGGTTTTGTTACAAGTTTCAATAGTGACCATTATTGCCGAACTTGTGAGATGCCTAAATACTTGTGTAAGCGCAGTTCAAGAGAAATTGATGCATATGTTAGAACTGAAGTCTCTTACAATAATGCCTTGTTGAACCGTGACCCTAAAAAACTCCATTCAATGGGTATTGTAGAAAATAGTGTCTGGAATGAGCTGCCATATTTCCATGTGGCAAAAAATAGGATGCATGATCTATTACATGATTGGTTCGAAAACGCAGCCAAGCACGAATTAGGTAATGTTTTGTACCATTTAATTTTTAACGAAAAAATAATTGATGAATTTACAATTAACGAACGATTAGAATCATTTAATTTCGGAGAAAATTGTAAGCGTAATCGTCCGCTTGAAATCCCACCGCGAGCGTTACAAAATTCGCAAGAATTAAAAATGTCATCAGCTGAGATTCTTTGTCTAATACGCCATCTTGGATTATTGGAGAATTCCAATTAATAATCTTGCATGAAGTTTACATCTCTTTCAGTGAGTTAACTTGTTTGCTACTCAAAACAGCGTTTCATAAAAATGCAATTGAACTTCTCGACACAATGATTCGTGATCATTTACTGTTGTTTATGGATGTTTTTCGACTACCTTTAAGACCAACGCAACATTTCATGACCCATTACCCTCGAATAATTCGTGAAACTGGGCCAGTTGCAAAGACGTGGACAATTCGAGAAGAACACAAACATCAGGTTTCTAAGAAAATGGCGGCCAAATGTCAATCACGAGTCAATATTGCAAAAACTTTAAGCATTGGTCATTCAATTAAAAATTATGATTATGTATCAAAACGCGCAGTCAATATTTCTAATTTAAAAATAGGCCCAAATCATTTAATTGATATTAGCGTAATTGAAAATTATGACCGTTTTTGTAATCAATTGGATCATTCAATATTAACAAAAGTATATTATTGCAATTGGGTCGAATACCATGGTGATTTATACAAAAAAAATAGTATTGTTCGAGTTACTGATTTTGATGAAATGTTTTTTGAAATTTTAACAATTCTGATCGATGATAATGATCAAGTTTTTTTTGTGACTCATCCAATTCAAGAAGTAGTGTATGACAGGCATTTTCAAGCTTATGAAATAGTTTGTCAAGATTCTCATTGCTTTAATATATTATATCTAAAAAATACTAATGGGATTGTCTCAAAAAATAAATCACCAAATGGAAAATGTTATATATGTATCAGGTGAATATATGAAAATGAAAATAAAGTATGTATAATTAATTAATAATTATATTAAAATTATTTTTAAAATTAAGGATGTTCCAAAAATAAAAACATTTATATATCGAATAACTATTTTAAATTATTGTCTGTGACTATTCTTTATTCTGATTCCTTGCATAAATAATGTGTAAAATCGTTATTTTATATGTAAATTGAACTATTAAAAATCTGTAAACTAAACAAGATTTTTATCCACAAAATTTGCTAGATGTTTCCATTTATTTTTTTTTTTTCAGTAATAATTGGTATCCATATGTAAATATATCCATACCTTTTTTTCAAGATCAATTAAATTCTATAATTTAGACAATACAATACTTTGTTTTGTTTGAGAAATTATGTTAAAAAATAATTTCAATCGTTTTATTTTTTAAAGTCGAACATTTAAAAAAAAAAAAAATTGTTATGAACGGGATGTGAACGCGCCGTTCTCGTATTTCAGCTGAATGCTTTAACGCTCAGCTAGGAGGACTAGTTAAAAAAAGTAAATTTTACCTTTTGAAAAAGTAAGCCATGGAAAACAATTAAAAAAAGTAAATTTTATATTATAAAAACGTAACGCAAGCTTTGCGTTAAAAAAAGGTAAATTTTATATTATAAAAACGTAACGCTAGCTTTGCGCTCAAAAAAGGTAAATTTTATATTATAAAAACGTAACGCAAGCTTTGCGTTAAAAAAAGGTAAATTTTATATTATAAAAGGCAAGATTACGATATCCGAGACACCCCTTTTTTTTGTTGGTTTCTTATAGGAAATTTTCTCAGGATTACGGGAAAAATACGGAAAAAATTCCTACGAATGCGCAAAGTGGTTAAAAATCGAGTTGAAATATCAAAAAACGGCTATTTATCGGTTATATATCGTATAGTTATTAAAATAATAATTATTTCTAGAATCTAGTAAGGGCGTTTGATAGAACTCGTTAAGTTGAAGAAAAAAGTCTAAATAAAAATTTCGATATCTCGAAAAGATTTCGAGCCGCGATAATTCAAAAAATTCGATATATCGGGTTTTTTGATTTTTTTTAAATTTCAATAATGGAATTCGATAGAACTCGTCGAGGAAAAAAAAAGCCCATATGAAAATTTCGATATCTCGAATAGTTTTTGGATTATTGACTATAAGTAAAATGTTTTGGCTTGTAAAAATATGTAGGTATTGTTTGTTTATCTATAACTAAGACTAAGGAAAGGTGTAGCTAAGTAAAATAATGTAGATATTGTGTGTTTGGCTATAATTGTGACTAAGTAAAAAATATAGCTAAGTAAAATATTTAGCTAAGTAAAAAATATAGCGTGTCAAATTTTCATTATTTTAAAAAAAAAAAACACATATTCGTGCTTAACAATAGGTGACAATCAGTAATTAAAAGTTTTTTTTATCTTTAAAATTTTTTTATTTAAAAATATCGCTGGCTCGAAAACTATTCGAGATATCGAAGTTTTTATATAGGCTTTTTTTTTCTCCTCGACGAGTTCTATCGAATTCCATTATTAAAATTTAAAAAAATCAAGAAAATTGATATATCGAAATTTTTAAATTATTGGGGCTTGAAAAATTTTCGAGATATCGAAATTTTTATTCAGACTTTTTTCTTCAACTCGACGAGTTTTATCAAATGCCGTTACTAGATTCTAGAAATAATTATTATTTTACACAGTATATTTACATAATCGATAAATAGCCGTATTTTTAATATTAAACTCAATTTTTAACCACTTTGCGCATTCGTAGGAATTTTTTCCGTATTTTTCCCGTAATCCTGAGAAAATTTCCTATAAGAAACCAACAAAAAAAAGGGGTGTCTCGGATATCGTAATATCCCCTTATAAAAACGTAACGCAAGTTTCAATAGTGACCATTATTGCCGAACTTGTGAGATGCCTAAATACTTGTGTAAGCGCAGTTCAAGAGAAATTGATGCATATGTTAGAACTGAAGTCTCTTACAATAATGCCTTGTTGAACCGTGACCCTAAAAAACTCCATTCAATGGGTATTGTAGAAAATAGTGTCTGGAATGAGCTGCCATATTTCCATGTGGCAAAAAATAGGATGCATGATCTATTACATGATTGGTTCGAAAACGCAGCCAAGCACGAATTAGGTAATGTTTTGTACCATTTAATTTTTAACGAAAAAATAATTGATGAATTTACAATTAACGAACGATTAGAATCATTTAATTTCGGAGAAAATTGTAAGCGTAATCGTCCGCTTGAAATCCCACCGCGAGCGTTACAAAATTCGCAAGAATTAAAAATGTCATCAGCTGAGATTCTTTGTCTAATACGCCATCTTGGATTATTGATTGGAGACCTTATTCCAATTAATAATCTTGCATGGGAAGTTTACATCTCTTTCAGTGAGTTAACTTGTTTGCTACTCAAAACAGCGTTTCATAAAAATGCAATTGAACTTCTCGACACAATGATTCGTGATCATTTACTGTTGTTTATGGATGTTTTTCGACTACCTTTAAGACCAACGCAACATTTCATGACCCATTACCCTCGAATAATTCGTGAAACTGGGCCAGTTGCAAAGACGTGGACAATTCGAGAAGAACACAAACATCAGGTTTCTAAGAAAATGGCGGCCAAATGTCAATCACGAGTCAATATTGCAAAAACTTTAAGCATTGGTCATTCAATTAAAAATTATGATTATGTATCAAAACGCGCAGTCAATATTTCTAATTTAAAAATAGGCCCAAATCATTTAATTGATATTAGCGTAATTGAAAATTATGACCGTTTTTGTAATCAATTGGATCATTCAATATTAACAAAAGTATATTATTGCAATTGGGTCGAATACCATGGTGATTTATACAAAAAAAATAGTATTGTTCGAGTTACTGATTTTGATGAAATGTTTTTTGAAATTTTAACAATTCTGATCGATGATAATGATCAAGTTTTTTTTGTGACTCATCCAATTCAAGAAGTAGTGTATGACAGGCATTTTCAAGCTTATGAAATAGTTTGTCAAGATTCTCATTGCTTTAATATATTATATCTAAAAAATACTAATGGGATTGTCTCAAAAAATAAATCACCAAATGGAAAATGTTATATATGTATCAGGTGAATATATGAAAATGAAAATAAAGTATGTATAATTAATTAATAATTATATTAAAAATTATTTTTTAAAATTAAGGATGTTCCAAAAATAAAAACATTTATATATCGAATAACTATTTTAAATTATTGTCTGTGACTATTCTTTATTCTGATTCCTTGCATGGCTCCAAATAATGTGTAAAATCGTATTATTTTATATGTAAATTGAACTATTAAAAATCTGTAAACTAAACAAGATTTTTATCCACAAAATTTGCTAGATGTTTCCATTTATTTTTTTTTTTTCAGTAATAATTGGTATCCATATGTAAATATATCCATACCTTTTTTTCAAGATCAATTAAATTCTATAATTTAGACAATACAATACTTTGTTTTGTTTGAGAAATTATGTTAAAAAATAATTTCAATCGTTTTATTTTTTAAAGTCGAACATTTAAAAAAAAAAAAAATTGTTATGAACGGGATGTGAACGCGCCGTTCTCGTATTTCAGCTGAATGCTTTGACGCTCAGCTAGGAGGACTAGTTAAGAAAAGTAAATTTTACCTTTTGAAGAAGTAAGCCATGGAAAACAATTAAAAAAAGTAAATTTTATATTATAAAAACGTAACGCAAGCTTTGCGTTAAAAAAAGGTAAATTTTATATTATAAAAACGTAACGCTAGCTTTGCGCTCAAAAAAGGTAAATTTTATATTATAAAAACGTAACGCTAGCTTTGCGCTCAAAAAAGGTAAATTTTATATTATAAAAACGTAATGCTAGCTTTGCGCTCAAAAAAGGTAATATTCACGTTTTGAATTGGTAACACAAGTTTAACTCAAAAAAAGGTAATTTTTACCTTTTATCTCTTAGCGTCCCTCGTTTCATCTCAAAAAGGTGAATGTTACTTTTTTTTTTGTAAATTGTACATTTTATTTTTCTCCGTGATATGGAAAAATATAACAATTTTTTTTCTCCCAATTTAAAATAAAATATTGAGACTTGGCTCAAATTTAAAAATAGCTGAAACTTGGAAAACTAAACAATAATAATAACTAAAATGAAAAAATATTCTACTGAGAATTCGAAAGTAAAATATTTTATGTTACAAGGGCAGTGGGAATAATGTGTGAATTTCCAAAGCGTAAGAGGGGTAGTGCGCTTTTTAGAAATTCACACATTATTACCACTGTCCCTAGTAACATAAAATATGGTTCGTTACATGTGCCCAATCAGAGAGCCCGCTCACAACTCATTTGGAGGGGAAACACTCGCCGAGGCTCTCGCTTGCCCCTTCAAATTCGTTGAGAGCACACTCTCTGAGTGGGCACTTGTAACGAAATATACTATTTTCGAATTTAAGGCTGTTTGTAAAAGTCATCGTCAAACCAATTTTTTGTAGTTTGAGGGGCCCGTATATCGTAACACTAAATCTCATGCCCGGGTACCCGAAATTTTGTTGCGCTTCTGTCTCGAAAACCGGCTTTCGAGTGTAACCGTGCATATACAGACAGACACTAACTCTACTGCTAGCAAGCAAGTACAGGGGTACGTTCCAATACCGCCGTTCGGTTTTATTCTTCTAGCTCTATCCTTCTCTCTATCTCTTCTGGCTCAATTTTCCATCTCTTCTTCTATCCTTCTCTTACAAGAAATGTACGGTTTTGGAACTTCCCCTGTACACAGCTACATTATGTATATATAATGTAGCATATACTTGTATATGAGTATGTCACGTCTGTGTGCATCACTTGCCGCGAGAAAGCAAACATATTTTTTTTTTAAACTTAAATAACATTTAAAATCCGTGGCAAACATAACTTATTTTTTCAAATCATATTCGTTTTTTTCTCATCTACAATTTGATAGAAAAAAATAATTTTTCGAGTAGACAACGACTCTACTATATGCTGTTTGAGAAAAAAAAAATTGTTCCGCCCTATTCTCGGGTATAAAAGATGTCAACTTTGACATTCATTACATTATTAAATAACTATTGTTCAAAATATTTATTAATATTCAATATTTAGTAAAAATGTCGTATATGTTCACCTCTTATAACAAATTTAAATATTGTTTAGTGCCAGATTTGATTCTTTCGATAATTGTTTGTTTGTTATAGATATTATTCAAATGATATTGATAAATATAAATTAAAAATGAAATTTATAAGATGGAGAAATTATGAGAAATTTTTTCTTTTAATTTACAATTGCATAAATCTATAAAAAAAAAATTATTCATAACAAACATAAAACAAAATACAGCAAAATCGGCCCCCATTGATCTCGTTATTATTAATCGATAATGTTTTTGGAATTTCTATTATTAATATCATATTGATGTCATTCTTTTTATTATGAACATTATCAATATTATTGTTTTCATTATTAATTAGATAAATATTAATATTATTGGAATTATTACAAATAAATTTGAAGATGAATAGATCCATGAGAACAAAAATGGCAGAATCAATCAAGAAGATTGAGGTTCTAAAAGACTCCGAATTCTTTATATGAAAAAAAAATAAAATTGAAAAAACCAAACAAAATTGTACTCGATTTTCTTTTTTTTTACTAGACCATGGGGAAAATCTCTGTGTTTATATTTCTTTCTGTCTTACTTATACACTTGTGAGACCATCTACATGATAAAATAACTCGACAGACTGCGAAAGAAGTTTCACTTCCCTCGCTCGTACTGGTAACACACACAATTTTTTTTTTGTTTCAGTTTTTGTACAAATCCAATTTTTATAACGAAAATACCCAAGTGGAAAAAATTTGTATAAAATATATATGGAATATATATAAAATATGTATGGATTTGGACGTAGATTTTCCATATATTTTCCATATATTTTCCATATATATACACAAAATACTAACACAAATGTCGAGCTAAAAATTAATAGCTATAATTATTATTATAAAATTCACTTATTTTGGTATAAAAACTTCAGTAGTCGAGCTTATTGTATCATACTTCTTATATGTTCGATTATCATCTGCTTCCTTCTTTTGAGCAGCTGCACTGAGAAAAAAAAACCACAAAAATTGTTGTGAGAGCACAACAAACTAGAGGCGAAATCCTATCCTGTCGCTTTTTGTTGTGCTGCAACAAAAATTGTTCTATCGTTAAACAAAATTTGTTGTGCTACAACAAATTTTATTGTATCGTTGAACAAATTTTATTTAGCTGCACAACAATTTTTACCATCCAATAATATTTGTTGTGTTGCTTAATAATATTTGTTCGGCTGCTCAATAAATATTGTCCAGTTTCAAGGCAAATATTACCGTGCTGCACAACAATTTGATTTTCGGGTGTTATCGGTAAGACTCGGTCTTGTTCGTGTGCCTCGGTATATCTACATGGCATTGTGTGGAATTTTCTAAGTCAGTCTAAGTTGAGATCAGCTTTGGTGTGACTGACGTTTTAAAAATAAATTAATTAATCCCAAGATGTCAAGTTTTAATAACATTTTAATCATTGAATTATAAACTAAAATATTTGTGAGCAACTAGATAAATAACCAAACTTGATATTTAACAAATCACATCAACAATAAAGTATGAAATTATATGAAAATGACAAACATAACCTGCATCTGTCATTTTAATGCAGAGATTTTTTATTTTAATCTTCAATAATTATAAATATGAAAAATAAATCAAAGCATTAATTTGAATTAATTTGTTCCTCAATTGTTTTCCTTCTTCTTTTTAATTATCATAATGAAAATTTATTTCGTAATTTTGAAAAAAAAAAAATTTAATATGGTTTTAGATTTTTTGTTATGTGGAATAATAAAAATTATTAAACTAAATACAAAAATTGTCGTTTGTTCAACAGTTTTTGTTTGGAGCATAACAAATTTTGTTGTATGTCTATTAATTTTTGTTTGGAGCATGACAAATTTTGTTAAACAGCACTGTAATTATTACTCTGCCAGATGAACAAAAACTGTACTACCGGCAGAACTAATATTATAGAGTTTCAACTTCGCCTCTACTTTGTTGTGCGGCACGACAATTTTTGTCCTGTTTTCTCAACAATATTTGTCGTTTTTTTTTCTCCGTGTGTATCTTAATAAAAATAAGAATTAAAAAAAATTATAATAATTTGACAAACAATATAAATATACATTGAATTAATTGATGGAAAAATATGAATTCATAATACTTACATGGACAAATTGAAGAGACAAACGATAATTTAATTCCTATTGATACATCAGCTACTTTAACAGCTTTCTTATTTCCATTTTTACGATACAATTTTTTCCTGATAAAAAAAAATACATAATATTATTCAAAACTAAACAACAAGTACATTTTTTTTATTAAGGAAATTATTAATAATAACTCACCCAGTTCGGTCATATGTAGTCCAATAAAAAGTATTGTTAAATGCCACTAAATTGTCAGTGGACTTTGGAGTTGTATCAATCTCAGCGATATCATTTTCATTTAATGGTAGAACATAGGTATCAATGTTAACACAATCTGAATTATTAAAAATTAATAAATTATTTAATTTTTTTATATGTATTAAATATTGATATTAATAAAAGATACTTACATAAAATATAATTTAACGGATAAGATGAAATCCAGCACAATTTATCAGTTTCATAATCAATAGTAAAATCAAGTATCGTTCTAGTATAATGGTGAAATAGTCGACTTGCAGTATTATTCAGTAAATCAGAAGTATACCAAAGAGAACCAAATGATGAGAAAAATATTTTACTAGAAAAAAAAAAATTAATTATTAAAAAGCTATATGCAAATGATTTACTTATACTATTGTTACGTATTATTTTTTTTTTTTATTCATTAGCTTATGTTGTTAATTAATTTTATATTTTACTCACTCATGCTTTGGATAAACTTGAAGTTTCTCAATATAAAAGGTAACTAGGGGTTGAAAAATGTATTTTGTTTCATTGAATGATTCATCTGTAACTTTTATTGAATATTCATTGTCATTCTTTTCAATCCAATATACTTTGCCGGTTGTCCAATCAGATGAAATTGAAATTGCCTTGTTAAATATATTCTCAACTTGATTAATTATTTCAAATTTTTCATTTTCATCATAGCGTATTACATCAAGCGTTTTTTTTTTCATATCTATAAAAAAATATTTACAAAGTAAATCGTTTGTTTCATATGCAAAAAAAAAAAAAAATAAATAAAATAAATAGTAACAGTTTTTTTTTTCTTTTAAATAAAATGATATTTACCATTTGAAAAATTGTATCTCAAAATATAAATATTGTTGCTTGCACAATAAGAATCTAAAAATTATTGTTCCAATTGTAATATATAACTTGTAAAATCCTAACCTTGATTACTTTTTAAATAAATTTTTTATTTGATTTTATTGTAATAATTGTTATTTGTTTCTCATTTAGAACTAATAAAAAATTTGTTGACTTGGCTGAAATATAAAAAAAAATTATCAATAATAATAGTAATAAAATAATCCTTTAAGTTTCATCATTATTACTCGAGTTTCTTGCATTGGTGCAGCCAAGAAGTCCAAAACATATCACAAAAATGGCAAGTGAGACAACCGCTGAAACATTTATGTAAAATAAAAAAAAATTAATTAATTAATTTTTGCAAGCATTGTTTTACATAATAAATTAAATTGTTATTCAAATATATTATTGTGAATAAAATGACATAAAAATATAGGTAATTCAAATGGTATTAATTTATAGAAATAATAAAAATAATACTTACATAATCTCATTTTGAACCAATGAAACTCTTTGAACAGAATTATTTTAAATAATCAATTTGATTTATAAACGAGTCGATGGTTAACCAAGTAATGATTTTCTTTCTTTACAATCTAGCTATATGTATATATACGATTTTTTCAACACATAACTTATGAGACTCTAAAAATAAGTCATCAGAAATAAACAATATTGATAACAGCTAAAAAAGAAACTATTAAAAACAAGAAGCACAATCATTAACTATGATAAGTTAATGATTTTATAATATTGTTTTTTGTGAACTTTTTATATTTTTGTCTTTCTTAAAATATATTCGAGAAACTGATGATTTTGTTCTATATGTGCCTCGGTGATAAACAAAACTACGTCTATTCATCTCTGATAATTTAGTTAAAAATAATTTTTTATTTTTATTTGCTTAGTAAGTTATTAACGAATAAAAATAAAATTTTAGATAATAAGACACATGAGAAAATAAAATAAGAAGTAAAACATGTAAAATCGAACTTCAATGTATATAATTACAAATTTATTATACACGGATAATGTCAATATATTGCCATGATTATATTGACAGTCCTCTTTGTTTTTTTGGAGTAATACATTATCAAAATTTCTTTGAAATTTAATTTAAACATCAATAACATTGAAAAAAAAACAGTTATATTGTTTATTACGAAAATCCTATAATGCAT
This sequence comes from Aphidius gifuensis, assembly GCF_014905175.1. Taxonomy (NCBI): domain Eukaryota; kingdom Metazoa; phylum Arthropoda; class Insecta; order Hymenoptera; family Braconidae; genus Aphidius; species Aphidius gifuensis. Next base: position 11,512,574 of record NC_057788.1, read on the forward strand.
CTTTTTGATTTCGAAAGAAAATTTATATTCGAAAAAGTGTTTTATTCATTTACTTTTTTTTTGAATATCAATTCTAAAATAATAATTTATATAGTTAATTGTATACTGTTCAACATGTACTTCAGCTAATAATAGTTCGTAATTGCCGAGCTATTACTGAAACAACTCTCGTTGCTTTAACAAACTTGGAAAATTTACAAAGACTAGACGTAAGTTATATTAATACAATTACAGACAGCTTTCTTATCAAATTAAAAGGAATAAAAGAATTGGATTGTTCTTATTACCGGAAACTTACTACTTCTGGACTTATTCAATTTATAAAACATAATCCAGATCTTGAAATAATGAATGTCAAAGATATAAAGATTATTACAATAAATTGACTTGATTATTAATGCTGATCAAGTAACTAAAAATCGTACAAATGGTATCATTTTACACATATGAATATATAATCCGTCAATAGCGTGTTCTACGATCCGGACCCTCATATTATTCACCTCAACCAATATTCATGCAGACATAAATATTTATAAAGATTTGTCAAAAATAAAAAACAAATATTATATTTCAAAAATAATACATATTTTTAATTATTTCATTAACCAGTAAGTATCTTAATTCAAAATTAAAAAAAAAACTACAAAAAGATTGAATTAAATTTATTCAAATCCCTAGGAACTAAGCACGTCAGTCATCAGACTAAAAAAAAACTACATGATTAGATTCTTAATTTATTTATATAGTAAAAATTAATAATTTTACAAGATCGTCTGAATCAACTTCAGGAGCAACTTTAGTTGTATCTTTGTCTGTTAAAATTGGAGTATTTTCATTCTGAGCAGGTTTATCTTGAGCCTCATTTTTTCATTCTTGTTTAGATCAGTAGTGTCATTTGCTGTCAACGATTATTTTTCACTTAGAAAATAAAACATCATTTGTTATTATATAAAGCTTAAATCAATATTTATTGCATGCAAAGTGAATGGAGAGTTTCCTTGAGAATACTATTTGGAGTTTTTTGCATATTATAGCTGCATCTAATTCATCAGCAGATAAATAATGATTGAGCATGATCAATGTTGTTCTTGACGATCAAAAAAAAAAATTACCATAATATTTTAAATTTTATTTTTTAAATATTCTGGTAATTATTTTCACTTGCAGGGTAGTGACGAAAAAAAAAAAAAACAACCATTATTTTTCGGAACACGCATACAAAAAATTAAACAAAAACAACTGAGAAGCTTGTATATACAATATACATATTATATGTAATAATTATATACATATTATATATAATAATTATTATATATTAAAAAGATTGCGTAATTAAGTAAATATCTAAACCTATATATTGTCATTAAATGAATTAATGAATGTTCAGGTATTTAGTGGTAAACATAACATCGAATTTTATGATTTCTGGGTATCGTTTAGATCTATATAGCGATCTGTGCACATGTGTTAACAGATATATATTATCAAATCGGGTATCTGCAGGTATCTTCTAGATTTTTCTCCGAGAAATCAGAGTTTGATTTTTTTTTAAAGACGGCTTCTCGATTCGATGGTACCTCTTAATTTTCAAAGAATTAATTGAGCCAAAAGGTAAGCTTTTCCATTCTGTTCTTTAGCCATTTGTCAATTGATAGCTTTTTGTGAAAAGAAGAAAAAGGGAATTGGACTATCTTCGGAGATCTAGGGAGTTTAGCTGAAGATCCTGTCATCTAGACATACCCAGAAAATTTTTTTCTTATAACTGAAAAAAATTGCAAAAAGAATGCCAACGGCACGTGGTGTTCCAAGCGGTCCCCATCAAGTACTAACCACGCTCAGCCCTGCTTAACTTCGGTGATCGGACGAGAACCGGTGCATTCAGGCCGATATGGTCGTTGGCGATAGTCGACTGAGATGACATCTATAAGACTACAGTTGTTTTTGAGCAAACCGTCAAATTTGATTAAAAAATATATTTTATGAAAAGTCACTTAATAACTTTTACCAATTAGTTCAAATGTAAGCTTAGATTTTCGGCTTTTTCAAGAAAAACTATTAGAAGAATAAACAAGTTTTTCGTTCATTTTTATTTTATAACTATTTGGTTCATCACCTGAAAATGCACCAGCGCAGTCGAATACATGCGTAGAAAAATATCAATAATCGTGATAATAAAAATAAAATATTGAGAACAAATAAAAATAAAACATTAGGAATACTAGGATACAAGAGAATACATTGCCATAGTTTTAATACTGTATAATTCTCTTTTAATAAACTTTTTGTATCTTCGAAATTTGTTCATTCAAATTATGTGATAATGAATTAACAATTGAATTTAAACAAAAAAAAATATAAATTGAACTTATTCAAGGTTTCTCTGTTTTTGATCCATTGGATTGCGTTGATAATAATAAGTAATTTTTCCAATAACGGTTTTATGCCAAAAAAATTTCTTCAGCAATATGGGCCAAAAACGGAGGAAAACCGGAAGAAGCTGGAGAAATGGCGGAGAAATATTTCCAGCCAGAAAGAAGTTTTCAAATTAATAATTTTTTTTTAAAACGAAACTCGATCTTAGGATACTTGACATTTATTCATCATAAAGACGCTCGAGAATTGGCATATTTTTTTTGGTATTATATTTCATCGAGTATACCAACATTTTCAAATTGTATTATTGTTCCTCAAGTGGTTCACAAGTTCGAATCATAATTTGTTACATAAAAAAGATCCTTTAGTTTTGTCAAAATAATTTGAAAATTGGTAATAGATCCTCGAGGAAGACGAATTTCCATGTTATCTGGAAATTTATTAAATTTTTTAAATTTATCTATTAAGTTTATTAAATTTCTTAAATTTATTTATTATTGCTATCAGATGATGTCAAACATAGCTAAAAAAATGCATTAATTATTTCATATATTAATGATGTGAAACATATAGCTGATTACTTAATTAATAAATTTTTTTAAGCGATGTTTGAGATCATCTGGTATGGCAGCCAGAAATAATTTAATATATTTATTTAAGGTAGAATGTAAATCGCATGATCGGGCGACTTTTTGGGTTCACGAGGGTACCTATGAAACTACGTTAAAAAAAATATTTTAGCGCCCTCCTATGCCTAAAATCTTTGTGCTTTGTTGATGCGTCTTTCGTTGTATATGTTTAGGCCGGCCTGTATTTACACACACTAACACTACCCCAGCAGCGAAAATTTAGATCGTGAAACGTCGCTATTACGCACACTACTACACTGCTCACTGTTAAGCAGTTAAATTAATAAATAAAATAAAAGAAAATTATAAAACTTAATGATTTTTTCTTGAAGAAGCACCTGATTTATTTTTATTATTTATTTAAAAAAAATTTATTTATTTAAAAATATTTATTTAAAAAAAAAAAATTATAATTTATCAATTTATATACCTATATATTTATAAATGCACATATATATAATCCTTTGAATTCAAATTGTTTTGAACGAGTTTGTTGGTGTGTGTGTGCGCAATACACGAAACAGATAAAAAAGATGAGAGAGAAAGCATGCGGTGTTGCCATATCTACGTTTTCAATGTGACGTCAGTCGGCTGACAACAATAAATTTCAAAATTAATTAATTAATATCTTTTAAACGGTGTAGAGGAAATTAATAATTTTTTTTCCATAATTTTTGGAATTCTACAAAGTACAAATCTGTAGAAAAAAATCAAAATTTAAATTGAGAGTTTTAAAAATACAAGCGCAAACGTACCTATACTCTGCTATACTCCCTATGCTTGCGTGTTAAAGTTGTCAACTTTGACACTAATTATCTGGATTTTCGCGTAGAGGAAAATTACGAAAAAATTCCACCAAATAGATAATTATTTCATTTAAACATTTAAAAAAAAAAATCGAAAATTAAATTCAGGGCAATTCATTTACATTCTACCTTAAGGGAGTTCGAACGAAAAAATTACAAACAAGAAATTTGGCCTAGTGGGCACCTCAATGCTATAGTAAAATTTTTTAAATTTTATGCAGCACCCTTCACTTTTTGTTGCGTAGACGGTCATGTTTTCCACCAACACATATACAGTTATGTGTATCAATATGCACGCAAACGTATTTTGTTACCTCCACTCCTTCACTTTTTAACTTTTTTTTTTTTTAAACAATGATTGTTTAACTTTCTAGCAAGGAACTTGAATTTTTTTTTTTTTTTTTCTATAATTTTTCTAAGATTTTGAAGTTTTATGAAGGTAGTTTTTTATTTAGGTGGTGAGACAAAAACACCGTGAAAATTCGAGATATGTTGTTTTTTTTTTAACATTTTTTGTTTTTTTTTACGTTAGCGTACACGTTAAAAGTTGTTGACTTTAAACATTAATAACTATTTTACTAGCACGGATATAGACTTCTGAAATTTTGGCATAAGATAGATTCATAAGATAATTTCATAAACCTACTCTAAAAATTAAAAAAAAAGTCAAAGATGATCGAGTGTTGTTCGAACTCCCTTAAAATATCTATTACTTATTATAAATTTCACTATTTTTAATTTGACATTTTAATAATTTTAATAACATCAAAACAAAAATTGTTAATTTTTATTTACAAAAGTAACTCGTTTTTCCCTTTTAAATAAACAGAATATGTGAAATAAAAATATAAATAAAGAAAATTAGGTCATATATACATATATCATATCTATTTAACTATACATCGGAAAAATTCAAGGCTATACGCCATTTGGATATATCCAGGATATATATTTTTTCGTGGGGGTAGGCTCATTGTATAAGGAAATATTGATATTAATGAGGAAGGTAATTTTATTTTTTATTTATATTTAATAATAAGTAAGTTATTGAGCAATTAAAAATTCGTGACGTCATACCCATGCAATCTATTTATACTATTACTCGGTAAGTCATCTCACGCTGGAAAAGAATGACTTGAACACAAATATCATGAATAATTTATTATTATAATTTTCAACTGTTTGGCTTTCTTCGACTTTTATATTGAATAAAATTGATAGTGGGATTTAAAATTTTGATAAAAATATTAAATACGTGACAAAAAACATGTGTATTTAGAATAAACCCTCGTGATCGATTGTGTCGATAAATAATAATTACTTTTCGTTAACTATAGTTATCTATATATAGATTTTAACGAGTTTGACCGATTTGACTTGTATTATAAAATTTAAAAAAAAAACACCTGATATTAAATATTTCGTTTGAATTTGATTACATGTTTTTTACTGATTTTGTTTATTTTCATTCATAGTTTTAATATTATTTTTTTTTTTTAAATTTAAACTACGTGACGAATATTACGTTTTTTTATATTTTGTATATCAAAATGAGACAAAATGAGCTACTTTTGTATACAAAAATTAAAGGTTCGTGTTTTGATGTCATATATATACTGATTTTAGGTATGAGGAAAAACAGGTGGAAATTTTACAAGATGTTGATCTTGGCTGGAATTTATGGACACTGACGTGTCCATTTCAATAACACTTTTGTAAAAGACACGCACGTAAATTGTTATTGGAATGGACTTGTCAGTGTTAGGAATATTATCATGATGGGTTCTAAAATGTTAGTGATTAATATATTAATATTATCTTATTAGGAGTTGCTTATTTCGTGTGACGATTTTGCCTGTGGGGATAAAAACTCCAAATGTATTGTGACTTGTTTTTTAGTCGAGACAACGTTGATAACAATACTTATTTTTAGTTATTAGAAAACAATGTTAAAAGTCCAAGGCCATCTAAAATGCGTCGTTATATTAAGTTGTTTATCAATAATATTAATAATATGATGAAAATATATTGTTATTGAGTATAGGTATATACAACAAATTAATGAATATTCGAATATTTTAAAACAATATATTATCATCATTTTATTCTTTAAATACGCAGTATGTATCGAGCTTGTTATCACCATGATGATTTTCCAATTTTATTTTATTTCTGATTGGCTTAATAAATAATTAAGTGTTATAAAAGTGGTATAAAACGAAAGATATTGTATGTGACTCGATGTGAGGATTGTGTCGAATTGAATCATTTCTATTATAATCCAGGCCTTGTCACCCAATGATTATCAACAATCCAAAAATAATTAAGATAAATTATTCATGTTTTTTTAATTTTTATTTATATAGTACCAACAACACTGAAACATTTTTTTTTTTTTTCTTTTCGACGCTTGCGCAAGTGTATTTATTTTTGTCGTTGAGGGATAGATACAGATCACCAGAAAATCGGCTATGAAAGAATATTCTTTATTTCGTCATATAATCATACAAGAAAGTTGGAGCTGGTTAGAGCTGGTTAGAGCTGTAGACATATTCATATATCAAACTGAACCAAACGTACGATTACCCATGACGTCTTTGTCTCAAACTCAGCTAGATAAAACGGCTGTCGAAAATTTTCGCGAGTATCTGCAAATTCCATCGGTTCAACCAAACGTTAACTATGGTATGTAATTGTAATCAACTATTATTAAATATAACAAAAATATATCAATTGTTAATTTAATATCTTTATCTAATAATAAATTGATAGTTTATAAAATTAGTATAGCCAAAGCTTTGAATTTATTTTTTTTATATAACAAAATAAGTCTAATGGAAGTGATGCTCTTCATACTTCACATTCAGTTTACATTATTATTATTAATTACTAAATATTATTAAATTTATTACTAATAATTAATTATCAATAAACAAATAAATGCAATGCACATAATTTTTTTTTTTTTTTTCTACTTGTTGATTGTTTATAAAATTGCTAATTATTATACAAATTTTTTAATGAATCTATTATTTGTAATTAAGATTAATGTTTATATTTTTATGCTATTTGATATTTTTCTTATTTATTCATATCATATGATTTATTTTTCAATGGCTGTTGTTTGAAGCATTTAAGCGCCCTGCCCGTATAATTATGAATTTAAATTATATTTATTTAATTTATATTTATATACTTGTTTTATGTTATAATAAAAATTGGATTTTTAATAAAAATAATTTTTTTTTTTTGTTCAACAGATGAATGTGTTGCTTTCTTACATAGACAAGCAAAGAGTTTGGATTTGCCAATTGCTGTTCATGAGCCATTTTCAAATAAACCAATTGTCGTCATAACATGGACAGGAACTGATACATCAGCATCATCAATTTTATTAAACAGTCACATGGATGTTGTTCCTGTATTTGCAGTAAGTAATTTATTGAAATTAAATAAATAATTAAATGAATATATATAAAGATATTTTTATTATTCAATAAAATTAGGACAAATGGACGTATCCACCATTCAGTGCACATATTGATGATGCTGGTAATATTTATGCTCGTGGTTCACAAGACATGAAATGCGTTGGTATACAATATTTAGAAGCAGTAAGAAGATTAAAATTAAATGGAATAAAATTAAAACGTACATTACATATGTCATTTGTGCCTGATGAAGAAATTGGTGGTATATTGGGAATGCGTGCATTTATACATAGTAAAGATTTTAAAAATTTAAATGTTGGATTTGCACTTGATGAGGGTGTTGCATCACCAACTGATAAATTTTACATGTTCAATGGTGAAAGATCAGTTTGGCAAGTATGGATACACTGTAATGGGCCACCTGGACATGGCTCAATGCTCATACCCAATACTGCTGGTGAAAAATTACGTTTTATCATTGATTGTTTTATGGATCTACGAGCAGAATCAAGTGCCAAACTTGCTACTGGAAAACATAAAATCGGAGATTTATTATCAATTAATCTGAATCAAATTAAGGTATTTATTAATAAAGCTTTTTGTTTTATTTATTAATTATTTTTTTTTATCATTCATACTTGTTGTTTAACATGTCTGCATAATACTGTGTGCATAGTTAGGGAGGATTACTTTAACGCGTGAGTATGTGCGTTTAAAAATTATAAATAAAAAATTTTAGTAACGGATTCGTTCTATTGAAAATTGAAAATTTTCAAGACTCCGGCGAAAGCCCGTGTGGTTCCTCTTGATTATTCCAAATTCATTTTAGTTTTTTTTTTTATTAATAATTTTAAATTATATGATTAAATATTTTTTGTTTTTTTCGCGCTGTTTTTCACCTGTCAAATTATGTACATAAATCAAAATACAGATGAAAAAAATTTGAGGTTATACCACTTGTAATTAATAATTTTATTAGATTCGTTCAAAAAAGAAATCAATACAAATATAAAATAAATCGTTAGTTTACTCAAAAGTAATCTTTTGCCATGTAATATATCTATCCAAGCAAATTGTAACCACAGCAAAGAAAGTTTTACGCATGCGCTTTAAACTCTTTTTTGAAGAAAAAATGTTCAAAATAAAAATCGGTAATTGTTTATATTTCGGATAACTTTTGAACAAATTAACATAAAAAAGTTTTATTAAGCTCAAAAAATTTGATATTAAATTCCTGAGAGCCACCCTGTCTTCATAAAAATCGCTAAAATCACTCCTTCGTTACTATTTTTCGACTGTAACATAAAGGCTGATAGTGATTGTTATAAACAATTGCTGATATCTAATTAACGAATGATCAGAGCAAATTTTATCAAGAGTGGCTGGCTCTCGGTATCGAAAAGACAATTAATTTGAGCTATAAACAAAGCTTGTAAGTTAAAATTTTAAAGAGTTATGCAAAACATAAAAAAACAGCAATTTTGTTTTTTTGTTTATTAACAATCTTCCAACGACATTAAAAACAATTTTCAACTCGATTATTATAAATTCCGTCATTCTTAATATCCTGGCAAAAAATCGCATCCATGATTTGTTCTTAGTTTTCTTATTATTTGACTTTGAAAATTACACGGTGATCGTTTTTTGTTAATAATAAATTAACTAACAATTAAAATTACTTTTAGTAATTCCCTGGTTTTAGTATTTTCATAGACGAATAATTTGGTCCTAATACGATCCTTCTACCTTTATTACTTTACAAGATATGATCATTTTAAAAAAAACGTGTATGAATTTAATACTATAGGCTTCGCCTACGTAAAAAAATAATTTATTTACGACGGTAATGATAAGACGTAGATGATACTTGTAGTTTATAAAAAAATTCAAGTATTACATCACTCAATTTGAGATTACATCTTCTCAATCAATATTTGTTTTAAAAACATTTTTTGTTTTTTTTTAATCTTGTCCAGAAAACATGTAACAAAAGATTTTCTTTTATTTTTCAAGATCAATTATTAATTTATTCACTTTATATCACTATTAGCTTTTAAGAAAACTATTTTTGAATAAGAATAATAGTAATTTTAACAACATTATTAAGTATTTATTTTACTAAATAAATGATTATTTGATTTTCAGGGTGGTGTACAACTAAATGTTATTCCTGATGAATTAAAGGTTGCATTTGATATAAGAATACCTCCGACAACTGATCATGATGAATTGGAAAAATTATTTCGTAGGTGGTGCAAAGAAGCCGGTGATGATATAACAATTGAATTTGAACAAAAAAGTCCAAAAATTGAATCAACAAAATTGGATGACAGTAATCCATATTGGATTGCTTTCAAAAAAACAACAGACAAATTGGGCATTGAATTGGATATTGGAATATTTACTGGTGCTACTGACAGTCGATACGTGCGTTCGGTAAGTCAACATGATTTTATTTATTTTTTGTATTATTAATTATATTTTATTTATAAATTTATATTTAACACAATAGGTTGGATTACCAGCAATTGGTTTTTCACCAATGAATAATACAAAAATATTACTTCACGATCATGATGAATATTTAAACAAAGATATATTTTTACGTGGAATTGAAATTTACATGAACATTATATCTGCAGTTGCAAATGTATAATTATCATAATTAATTTACAAAAAGACGATAATTATTATGATTGCAGTTTTTCAAAAGTGCAATTATTTTATACATATAAATATTTATATTTACACAAATTGAAGCTAATAATTTTTTGAACAAATTCAAAAGTAAATTAAAATTAGGTCCATTTTGTTGCTAAACTATAAATATTGTTATTTTATTAATTGTTTTAAATTTATAAAATATCTATCATTCGCAATAGTAAGTTTTAAAAAAAATATAAAACAGTTGAATTATTAAATTATTTACAATTATTATAAATTGTAAAAATTATTATTGAAAATAGTCTATGGAAGTGTCAAAATAATTGTTGCAAAGAATCAAACGATTCAAATATAATAATTGTATAAAAGATTGTTGCTAAATAAAAAATAAAATTCAAATGTTCAATCAAACAAAAACAATACAATTGCACCTCGCGCACTATAACAATAACAGAGATTGTAAATTGAAATTTTGCAGCTGACGTCTTTCTCTTCAAAAATAAAAAAATAAATATTTTTGGTAATGAACTTTTTTAAAAATTGACAAAAGAGCTGGTCGCAACTTGCGAAAAGTGGTCAAAGTTTTTCTCGAAAATAGAAATTTTAGTATTTTTGATATTTGACTCATTTTTATTTATCTTTATTTACAAACTGTCACTAAACTTATTTATTTCTAATTTATTTATCTCGTTACTATGGTCATCATCTGTTCAGCTAAAGTCTGTCTCTGTTTTCTGTATGGGAGGAAGGACTTTTGGTTGCGAAACCGTAACACTACACGGAGAGAAATCCGCACCAAATATTACTGTAGTGGTATCGTAAAAATCATAGCTGACGTCATTAAAGCGACTAATTCCCACTTATTATAATGATTATTATTATATTTCATCTAAATTTTTTACTGTAGTCTACCGGAATTTTTGGAAGTCTCGAGTTAATGGTATACTTTATGCCAGAAATTACTGTAGTGTACAGCAGGTTTTCCCGCCAGATGACACGAATATTTATTGGAAATCAAGTGTGTTCCTAACCTCTTCTAAAAAAGTTTATTGTTTTTATTTTATTCATGAATTTAAATAAAAATACGGTGAAACACATGAAAATTATAAAATGGTTTATTTTTTTAAAATTAATAAACACGTTACATTTTTATTCTGATGTTTAAATAATAAGGTTTTATTTAATTTTTTGTGACGTTTTTTTGTTTTGTTTTGATTAAAATTACTGTAGTGTAGTAGGAAATTCTAGTCGATCCTGGTGGCCTCCCCACGCAACTTCTCAATTTCCAGTAGACTACAGTAAAATTTGTTTGATACTCTACAGCATTATTTGCTGCGGATTTCTCTCCGTGTACTCTTTGCCCGTCAATCCGTGAATGTTCAACAATCTCATTGAATTAATGTATCGAGGATTCTCGAATCACCATTTATGAATTTGAAAATTCTTCATTGAGGGTATTATTATAGGCGTTCCCTGGTAGAAATATTTCTCCAACTTTTTCCAACTTTCTCCGCCTTTTTTCCAACTTTCTCCACCTTTTTACGAAAATGACCCATGGTTGGAGAAAAGTTGGAGTAAATTTTTGGTTGAAGAGAGGTTGGAAAAAAGTTGGAAAAAAGTTGGAGTAAATTTTTGGTTGGAGAAAAGTAGGCGGACCAATTTCTCCAACTATGGGTCATTTTCGTAAAGAGGTAGAGAAATGGCGGAGAAAAGTTGGAGAAAAGTCGGAGAAATATTTCTACCAGGGTGGTGAAAATATTTCTTTAAATTTTTTCGAATTTCTCCGTAATTATTCTGAATTTCTCCGAATTTTTCCCAAATTGACCTATGCGGAGAAATGAGTGGAAAAATTTTCTTCTCGTCGTTGACCCGAGTGGAAATTGAATCCGGCTTGGCCGGATCCTGATCCGAATCGGATCCAGTATGGCTAAGGTAATCCGGATCCGGGTTTCCTGACCCTCTTCGGATCCGTTATGGCTAAGGCTAACCGGATCCGGCTTTCCTTACTCTTACCTGATCCGAATCGGATCCAGATTGCCGGACTTTAATCGGACTTTATTTTTTTTTTCAAAGTCATCTCCGGGTTAAGTCAGGTTTGGCTAAGGCTAACCGGATCCGGTTTTCCTTACTCTATCCTGATCCGAATCGGATCCAGATTGCCGGACTTTAATCGGACTTTATTTTTTTTTTCAAAGTTATCTCCGGGTTCGGTCAGGTTTGGCTACGGCTAACCGGATCCGGTTTTCCTTACTCTATCCTGATCCGAATCGGATCCAGATTGCCGGACTTTAATCGGACTTTATTTTTTCAAAGTTCCGGTTCGGTCAGGTTTTACGGCTAGGTTATATGATAGATCCAGATTCCGGTTTAATTGATTTGAAACGGATTCCAACTTCTAGTAAATTCCCTGATTTGAAACGGATCCAACTTAGAAGTATTTGAAAAAAAAAAAAAAAAAATTAATTTCAGAATGTCATTTTATTTTTTGATAATAATAAATACATTGTTGCATATATATAGTATTAATCATATCAAGTTTTTCTGATGTAATTTTGAAATAACTTTCTACACTTGTAAAGGACTTTTGATTTCATCGATTCCACGTACGCCGCCGTGGTCAATAGGATAGAGTTGCCGACTTTGAACAGAATAGCCCCGAGATCGATCCCCGCAAAATCCGGAATTTTAGTTTAGTTTAGGTTGAATTTTCTAAGATAAAAATATTGTTAATAAAGATTGTTAAAAAAAATAATTGAAAAAAGCAAATATATTTTTTTTTTTAAAACAAAATTCGGATCCGGTTTAAATATAAATTCGGATCCAGTTTAAGCATAAAATCGGATCCAATTTGGATGTAAAATCGGATCTGTTTTGGATGTAAAATCGGATCCGATTTAAATGTAATTTCAGATACATAATTTGGTATCCGATTTAGCCACGGTGGCCTTATTGTAACCGGATCTGGTTCACCGGATCCGATTCGGAGCCTAGCCGGCGTTACATTTTCAGTCCGAATCGGATCCGGCCAGCCTGATCCGATTCGGATATGTAATCAGGTAAACCGGATCCGACCTGGATCCGAATCGGACTGAAATTTCCACTCGGGCGATTTCTGAAGAATTTCTCTGAACTACTTTTGATTTATCCACTTTAGAGACAGCTGTGTTTAAAGGCTGCAGAGTTTTCGGAGGCTGTTTTCAGAGACAAAATTTCATCTCCGGATATCTTGTTAACATAATATTTTTTTATGTGGTAACCTAAATAATAATATTTCTTCCATACAATTTGGCTCAACTGGTATTTGAAGATGTTGTTCGATCATTAATTCTTGTGGATTATCAACTATTTTTAATGCCAATTTATGCATTTGAGAATTATTTGTTGATTCATTTGTTGGATTGGAAATTGTATTATTCAATTGAATTATTGAATAAATTATAAATTCTATCATTTTCTTCTGTGAGTCGAATTTTTCCCACATAAATGCGCTTGACGGACAAATCTACGGCAACACATCTATTTAGATCTATTTGATTTTCTTCCAGGATATATATTCTGAGATTTTCAAGAGTTTTATTGAAAATGATTATTCTTCTGTTGTTTTTATTTTTTTCGAAACTGTTTTAAAACTATTATTTTTGACCAACACATCCCTGGTAGAAATATTTCTCCAACTTTTTCCAACTTTCTCCACCTTTTTACGAAAATGACCCATGGTTGGAGAAAAGTTGGAAAGAAGTTGGAGTAAATTTCAGGTTGGAGAAATGGCGAAAAAAAATTTTGTGAGCCATCTAGACTCGCGGGTTTATTATATGTGTAAACAACTTCGGCGTGTTGTTGTAATTGAACAAAATAATAATAAGTACACATTTAAACAAATTTTTTTCATTCATTTATAAAAATATTGTTTGTTTTTATTTCATTTTTTTCCATTTTCATACAATTATTGTTGTTCAGTAATTTTCAATAATCAATGATTTTAGAATTTCGATATATCGATTTTTTGTTCTAAGAAAAAGATGTAGCTGAGAGGAAAATTAAGCTGATAAAAATATATTTGGCTATAACGGAGACTAAGTAAAAAGTCTAGCGGCTAAGTGAAAAATCTAGTGGCTTAGTTAAATCTAGTGGTTTAAAAAAAAAAAAAAAAATTTAATATATCGAAATTTTTATTTTGACTTTCTTTTTTACTCGAAGAGTTTTATCGACTGCCATTATTATATTTGCAAAAAATATATATATATATATTAAAATTTATAAATTATTACCTAAATTTTTATCGAAACATTTTTTTTTCCTTGACGAGCTTTATTGATTGATATTAATAAATTTTATAATCAATCGTTATTTTAATAACTATACGATATATAACCGATAAATAGCCGTTTTTTACCTACTTCAACTTCATTTTTAACGACTTTGCGCATGTGTAGGAAAATTTTTTATAAAAACTGAATAAAAAAACAGGTTGTCTTTAATTAATACGTCTTCAATTTTATACGCCGTGTACCTATACATTACAGCACCTCGATAGTTCAGTTCCCAAATTATATTTTACGAACACTATTTCGCATTTAGTATGTTAAACGAACTTGAATAATTGGAAATCAATAAATATCGACAGATGAAATATAATACATAGTTAGATCTTAATAATATCGATATTGAAACTTTAAATATCACTGTGTTTTTTTAGATGTAATATATTATACTTATTGAAAAAAAGGAACCTTTTTAGTTTAAGGGAGTTCGAACGAAAAAAGTACAAACCAGAAATGTGACCTAATGGGCCCCTCAATACTTAAGTAAAAATTTATAAAATTTCATGCGGCAACCTTTACTTTTTTCTGCGTAGACGGTCCTGTTTTCCACCAATACATGTACGGTTGTGTGTATCTATATGCACACAAACGTATTTTGTTACCTCCACTCCTTCACTCTTTGACTTTTTTTTTTTTTTTAAACAATGATTGTTCAACTTTCTAGCCGGGAACTTGAATTTTTTTTTTTTCTATAATTATTCTAAGATTTTAAAGTTTCATACAGATTTGATATATGTTGTTTTTTTTTTAACATTTTTCGACTTTCCCGTAAACGTACACGCTAAAAGTTGTTGACCCTAAATATTAATAACTATTTTACTAGCGGGGATAGACTTCTGAAATTTTGGCATAAGATAGATAACTATTTCATAAACCTACTCTGAAAATTTAAAAAAAAGTTAAAGATAATTGAGTGTTGTTCGAACTCCCTTAAATGAAAAATTATTTTTTTAACTAAAAAGGACCTTTTTTTAATTCACTATAATAAACTTAATAATTATAAATATATATATATATATATATTTATCAAGTATACCATTTTTTCTTTACTTTGATTAAAAAAGTATAAATAAATTATATTGTAAAATTATTGTACAATTACAATAATAATTTTCTTTTTCAAACTAACACTAGGGCTTCATGCGGTACGAGACGAGACGAGATTCAGCGAGTGAATATGGCGATATTATCGTTAATGTCACGAGATTGTCGTGAATATGACGATATTATTGTGAATAATTTCTATTATTTATATTATAAAATTAAATAATTCTGATATTTTATTATTTAATATTATAATTTTTATTTTGTCGTCATATTACTGAGATTTATTCTGCTGGGCATTACTATACGTATGAAGAAAAAAAAAAACAAATAAATATAAATATAATCGTTAATAAATATAAATTTAGAAATTTAGAAAATAATTTTTCATTTGATTTAATCTGTCCAGATTACGCCGGAATATATATAAAATTATATTTTTTGGTTTTTTTAAATTGGTTAAAATATTAACATAAATCGGTTGATTACAATATAGATATATAAATATACGTTGACGCGTATGTCATCTTAAATTTATTATTAATTATTATTAATAATAACATTGCAATTTTATTTCCAGAATTGATAATGCAATACAATGGCAAATTTCTGAGTAATATATTACTGATATATAATTGGTCCGAAATAATTATTTTCAAGATTATATACTTGAACTTAAAAATTAATAAATGGATTAAGAAATTATTATACTATTATCTAAATTAATATTGATTGAATTTTTTTCAGAATTCTTTTAAAGCTTAAATGAATATTGAAAAATTTCAAATTAGAATTGTTTATTGCAATTTTTTATATAAATAAATAAAAAATAAATAAAAATATATTTTTTGACGATATTATCGCAATTATCGTGTAGGTATTATCGTATCGTATAATCATATCGTAACGATAAAATTTGCATTATCGTATCGTCTATCGTGATTTATCGTATCGTATTATATATCGTCTACCGCGGCAACATCTACAAATGATAAATAATTAATCCAAAACTTGAATGATATTATTGTTTTTAAGTTGACAGAGAAAAATAATTGTAATTAATTGTAAAACAAATCTTGAATAATGTTAAATAACACTGGTTTATATGAAAAAAAAAATAAAAACAAAAATAATTTGTGTGGTTTCCTTACGGTACCATCCAAGTACTAACCACTGCCTACAGTGCTTGACTTTAGTGGTCAGAAAGCGAACTCATATGAGTCCAGTTATTCAATTGGTATAGGTAAATAAAAGTATTACAATTATATGCAGCTTTTTACACTTTTTTTCATGCTAGTCAATTGTTTTAATGGACGTGTGCTTTTAGCTCAAAAGAGGGTCCAGATAAGATGTCAAACATATCTAATACATATTGCAAGAAACGTTTCTATTAAATACTTACTGTGGTTTACAAATATAAAGTTTTTATAAGTAATTTAGACGGTTTTTCAGCGTAGTCAGGATGAGATTATATGGTCAGTTGCTTGATCTAGTGTAAATATAGATTTTGAAGCAGTATGACTCTATTATTTGTTTAAGATAAAAAATTATTATCAGTTTTTTCGGGTTAAGTTAGAGATAAATTGTTATGAATTGGATTCTCAAAATTACTAATCGATAAATCAAAATATATTAAAAAAAAAAGTCGAAAGATAACGACACATGCGGTGTTCCCAAGTGGTCAACCATCCAAGTACTAACCACGCTCAACGATGCTTTACTTCAGTGATCAGACGAGAACTGGTATATTCATCGATATGTCGCCATTCTAAAGACAGTTACTCCAAACCATTTATGACTAGCTTTTTACATATTTCACTAAGTTGATTGCATATAAAAATACTCGCGCTGGAAAAATGAGTTCAGACCCTGCAACCAGGTCTTGTGCATGATATTTTTACCTACTGAGAAAAAAATGTCTCGAAAAAATTCAAATATTAGAACGTTCATCTTACATCTGCAGAACACTACTTTCAACTGTAAGGCCTAACATCATCAATGTCTATTTCTTTTTTAAAACATGAAATTAGTCAATAAATATAAATAAATTATTATTGTATAATAATTCAATATTTTGTTTTAAGTTTAGGAAATATTATTTATATAAACAATAGTATATTATATATACTAATCTACAATATTAATCTTGTAAATTATAAATGAAAAATACATGCATATGCATGTATACATATATATGTACAATATGAACTTAATTTCGCCTAACAAATGCAAGCATAACCAATAAATACAAATAAAATACTTGTATATTAATATATACAACGGCATATATATAACAATAAATAAATAAATATATAAATACTCGCATTTAAATTCATCTATATACTACAGAACGCCTGATGGTAACGGTTACTGACCGATTACCATGGCGCTTTATGCCAATGTAGACTGACAGAAAAATGGATTCTCGCCCAGATCCCATACTGGATCTACGTCTAAACTCAAAGTTTTTTAAGTTTTTACTCCATAACAAGTTGAGCCCAAAGATGTTTACACATCAAAAAGTTGGAGAAAAGTCGGAAAAAAGTTGGAAGAAAGTTGGAGTAAATTTTTGGTTGGAGAAAGGTTGGAGAAATTTGTCCACCATTTCTCCAACTATGGGTCATTTTCGTAAAGAAGTGGAGAAATGGCGGAGAAAAGTTGGAAAAAAGTTGAAGAAAAGTCGGAGAAATATTTCTACCAGGGTTGGTTATACTTTGCATATATGGGGCATTCCATGTCAACTCACAGGGTTTCCCCTCACCTCTCAAATTTGAAACGAATATTTTTGATGAGTCATCGATCAGATAAACTTGATTTTTTTTTATTTTACCATCATTAACTGCCGAGCCAGAATCAAAACGCATTCACAAGAGAAAACTACGATTTCGCCATTTTTTAAAATTCTGATTTTTACTGAAAATAGTAGAGCACAAGATTAGTCAATTTCCAAATTTTATCATGGATAACGATGGGTTCATTATAAAAAATTTTTTCCATGTGAAAATTACTAAAAATCAGGTAAGATCATATCCCAAAACAGGTTTTTTTTTTTGTTTCGTATAGGAAATTTCTTCACGATTACGGAAAAAATACGAAAGAAATTCCCACGCATGCGCAAAGTGGTTAAAAATCAAGTTGAATTATATTATATATTAATAATATTATTTCATTTCTTGTCCTCATTTTTGCCATTAATATATAAAATGAACAAACAACAAATAATAATTATTGAGTGATTAAAGAAAGTGATTATTTTTTCGAACAAATATAAATGATTGTTTGTGGATTTTTTTTATTTGTTTAAAGTTACACACAAAAAGCAACGAATTCGCTGAAGTTTCGAAAATTTTCAACAGGTAATGAATTCGTTATCTTATATTATTTTTGCATTTATCCGTACTTGTTACTATCGAATAAAATAAAAACCAAAATATTAATAAATTCAATTTTATACTCTATAATTTTTTGAAACATAGGTCATCCTGGACACTTTTCTGGTATGTTATCAAATCATATATTCGTTATTAATTACTATGCCAACTAGTGTACATTTTTTTTTTTTGCTTTAATTCAAGGCAACTTCTTTATTATCTGCTATATTTTTATCATCTGCCCATTTTTGTTTTTCTCCCGAAGCAAATAAACTGTAAATCACAGCACCAACAAGATAAATTATGCCGGCAATTATAAAAACTATTCTCCAACTGGCAGGAGACTATAAAAAAATTATAAAAGTTTTGTTAGATTGACTTTTTTCAAATATAATATATGAATAGTTGATATTCACCTTATCTTTGACAATGAAACCGGTGATACATGGACTGATGATTCCCGTAAACATGGATATTGTTGTACTAATACCGAACAAAACACTGGCATGTCTTGGTGCAATGTCGAGAAAATTAATACTAAAACCTGACCATGCAAAACCACTAATGCTTATTGCACTTGTAATGCAAAAAATAACTTGAAAGCTTGAATTTAAAAACCCAGATGAAATAATGAAGATTGATTGGCCTATAAATGCTCCACATGTAAATATCTTTCGTACCTAAAGAAAAATTTAAAAATTAGAAAATAATAGTTATATGATTAAGATTCTTATTTTTTGTTATTACCTGAGTTGTTGTGAGATAATTTTTTGATCGTAAAATATCAGCAAGATGACCTGAGAATATAATAATAATTGTCATTCCAAGATAAGGAAGTGCCGATAGAAAACCAGTTTCAACAATTCCAAAATGCAATACCTCTGTAAAAAATTATTAATTTCAAATGTTAATTTTAAGTCATAATTATTATTGAATATTTTTAAATATTTCATATCTAACGCTGCATAAACGTTGGTAATTGCGTCATCATCGTTTGATGTCCCCAGTTTTCACTGAAGTGAGCAGCAACGATTGCCCAAAATGGTACTGATTTCAATATTTTTTTCCAAGGATGTGATATGGGTCCCTAGACACAAAAATTGTTATCACAAGATTTATGATAGAGCATCATTATTTCGTAATTTAAAGAACAAACCTCAGTTTTTCGGGTATCAGTATTCAGCGATTGTTTAATAAAATTAAGCTCAAGAGGTGAAATCCAAGGATCATCATCAGGTTTATCTGATATAAAGTACAGCCACATGGCATACCATATTAATCCGAAAAACCCGTATATATAAAAAACAGCTGGCCAACCAAGACTTTCAGCAATAAGACTAGATAATGGCAGTGCAACAACAGTTCCAGATGAAGCACCAGAAAAAGATAGAGTTCCAAGTTTTGATCGTTCAAGTGGTGGTGCCCAATTTGCCCATATAGAGTTTACTGAAGGATATGTAACACCCTGTTAAAGAAAAAATTAAACTTTAATTAAAAAATGAATTGAATTTTATAAATATAATTCTAATTTTGTAAATCACAGAAGTTATACCTCAAATAATCCTATAACAATTCGTAAAAAAATCAAAAGAAAAACACTAATACGTGCAGATGTAGGAATAGCTAATGTCAACAATGCTGATACTCCAATTCCAACACCAATGACTTTTTTTCCTCCAATTCTTGCACTCAATAAACCACCCAAACATTGAGTGGGAGTATAACCATAATAAAATGAACTCAAAATAAAACCTTGAAGTGTTGAGTCCCAACCAAATTCTGCTTTTGTCTGTAATAAATAAAATTGAATTAGTAATGGCTGCATTCTCTTTGAAAATTGAAAATTTTCAAAACTCCGGTGGGAGGACGCGTTAATTGAAATTATAATTTTTATTTATTATTTAATAATGAATTGTAATATAATAATAATTTATTATATTACAATTATTTATTATATTGAATTTATTTATAAAACTTTAACCTCAAACTTTCAAAAAACAGGATAAATACAAAATAAATAAACCAAATTGATTCCTAGAATTGTTGAGTGCTATCATCTGACATCTTAAAAAAAAAAAATCTAATGGTAAAAATGAGTGGGTAGTATGCTCTACAGTCACAAGTGCGCGTGCGTACGGCAAAAAAAATGATGAAAAAAAAAAATAATGATTATTTAAGTCTTCATTAATTGTTTAAATAATTAACTAAATAATCTCATATTATAGTCGAAAAATTTGTTAGAAAATTTTCTACAAGCTGTTAAGCCAAATAAGCTCATTGAATGATTTCTTTGTGGTTCTTTTTATTTTATAAACTCTGATATTTTTTATAAACAATCGCTAATTATAAAAAAACTAATTGTTGAAAAAATTTCGAGTATGGCTCTGGTTGTAGATTTTTTGACGAGAAATCCATTAAAACGAAAATAAAACCTTTTAGTTAATTTTAAAAAAAGTTATGTCTGTTCCAAAAAAATGTCGTTTCAGTTTTTCTTGAATAAACAAACGAATTCGATTTTAAAAAATATAAACTTTTTTTAATTATCTTTATTTCATCATTTACTGTAATCTGCGAAATTTTTGCATCCATGATTTTTTCTTAGTTTTCTTAATATTTCGCTTCCAAGTTTTTGTTACCTTTTTCTTTCGGCATTTGTAAACTCAATAATTACCCGAAAAATTTTAATTTCATCAGAGGCTCTAGAGCTCGTCAAGATCTTTAATTTAAGCCTAATACGAATAATCTAGCTTAATTATCATAGAAGCTATGAGCGGTATAATTCATAAAACATATAGTGAAAACAATACTATGGTGGGACGCTTCGCGTCTATTCCACCTCCGTAATATAACTCAATTATTTTAACTTTATATATTCTAATCTTTTGAATACTATTGATAAACTTACCTCATTCGTATCAGTGGTCATCACAACGATCATAATATTGAGGCATGCTCTGAGAGTATAAGCAATGAAGAATCCAAAAAATATAAAGATACCAACTACATTACGACGTTTTTTCCATAAATTCCAACCAACATCAACATCTTTTGAAATTTCCACCTGTTTTTCCTCATCACTAAAATAAAACAGAAATGTTATTTCACTTTTTTTGTTTATTTAAATAATAATTATTATTGCTGTTTAATTAATCCACACAATAAAAAAAAAAGCCATTTCTTGCACGGAGAGAAATCCGCAGCATATATTACTGTAGTGCGGTATCGTAAAAATCATAGCCGACGTCATTAAAGCCACTAATTTCCACTTATTATAATGATTATTATTATATTTCATCTAAATTTTTTACTGTAGTCTACCGGAATTTTTGGAAGTTTTGAGTTAATGGTATACTTTATGCCAGAAATTACTGTAGTGTACAGCAGGTTTTCCCTCCAGATGACACGAATATTTATTGGAAATCAAGTGTGTTCCTAACCTCTTCTAAAAAAGTTTATTGTTTTTATTTTATTCATGAATTTAAATAAAAATACGGTGAAACACATGAAAATTATAAAATGGTTTATTTTTTTAAAATTAATAAACACGTTACATTTTTATTCTGATGTTTAAATAATAAGGTTTTATTTAATTTTTTGTGACGTTTTTTTGTTTTGTTTTGATTAAAATTACTGTAGTGTAGTAGGAAATTCTAGTCGATCCTGGTGGCCTCCCCACGCAACTTCTCAATTTCCAGTAGACTACAGTAAAATTTGTTTGATACTCTACAGCATTATTTGCTGCGGATTTCTCTCCGTATGGAAACGCAGTTTTTAGCAAGCTACTCGTCCGATTTACTTGATACATTTAACATAGTTTTATAATTATTCCTCTTTATTCATATTCATGAATAATTCCTTTTCAATCAATTTATCACCTTTTTTTTCTACAAACAAAGAAAAATATATCTATAAAATAATTTTTTTCGTTCTTAGGGTTGTTTGCGGAAAACATAGTCGAACCAATATTTGTAGTTTGAGGGGCCGGTATATCGTAACGCTAAATTTTATCCCCGGGTACCCGAAATTTTGTTGCGCTTCTGTCTCGAAAATTGGCTTTTGAGCCCAGGTAGGAGTTCTCGGGCTCGAACAACTGTGCCAGGCTTGTGCGAGGGTCGTGTATCAAGCCTTGGGAGCACAGGCTTGACGCAAGCTTGTGCCCATTGTTTTCCCCGGTCTCACACGAGCCTTGTTAACACAGGCTTGACACAAGACTGTCCCCGTTGTTTTCAACTGGCCTCACACAGGCCTCAATAGTCCAAGCCTGTTTTTTTTGTTTTCCCCGGCCTCACACGAGCTTTGTGTCAAGCCCGTTTTACCAAGCCTCACACGGGACTTGACTTTAAAATTTTTTTTCTTCAATAGTTCAGACTTAATTACAACGTCAAAAATATATTTCTTTCTTGTCTTTCTGGTATCACATCTTAATTAATATACACACAATTAGTGACAATTTCGAATACTTGACACTTTTTTTGTAAAAAAAACTTGTTTTTTTTTTTTTGTTGAGATATCACATCTTTTTGTAGAGTAAACAATTTATTTATGCTGTCAAATCCCTAACGGTACGGTCCAACCCCTTATGAACCGTTATCAAACGGTTGTCTCGAGGTTGGAATGTGCGCAAAAAAAATCGAAAACAAACCCTTCTTAAACCTAAAAATAACCAAATGAGAACTAACTGTTAGTTAACTGTTGATAAACCTTGTTCAAACCCGAATATTTTTGATTCAAATAACTCACCAAAAACTAACCAGAAACTAACTCTTTTGGGTCACCATTTATGGTTTACTCATAGTTTATTTAGGGTTCGTTGGCGGTTAATTAAACTTAGTTTATTCGTAGATGGTTAGCGGTTCGTTAACGGTAATTATCTGATTATATACTACAGTGAGCAGTGGGGGTGGTATTTCTCAGCGGCCGTCCGCCGCGGAAGGAAACCTAGAACAATTATGTAACAAGCGGTGATCAAAAATGCGTTGGATTATAAATGAACTGGACAATTTTTTTTTTTTCAATTAAGCATGTGTATGTGCGAGTTTGTATGTGGTTCTCCATGAGCCAAAAGAACACAAAAGAATACATAGATTGTCATATCATGAAAATATTCAAGCGATGAATAAATACTTCTAGTTTGTCTGCTCAAAAATAGTCAAACAGATGATCTATTAATAACAACTATTATATTTTCTCCGTCACCGATACCATGCCGGAAAAATTTATCCGCCATCAATCTCACGCTGGAGTAATTTCGCTGGAAATGGGCCAACAACGGAATAATGCCGGAGAAAGCCGGAGTAACGGCGGAGAAATAATTCTACTAGGGATAGGTCGTCTGACATTAGTAGATGCAATTCAACCACAAACAAACCCTATAAAAACTTCAAACCTCAGAATAACCTGATTCTAACCCACGAGACTGATTGGGTCATATCATTGCGGCAACCTCGAAGCAACCGAAATCCAACCGAAGTTATTGAACGGTTAAATAACGGTTACAGCAAACTGGTCTTCGGTTCATATAACCTTAGAATAACCATTATACAACGCGGTTAAAGACGGTTGTTTTTGCGCACATTACAACCGTCAGGTAACAGTTATCCAACCACGAACAAACCTTAGAAAAACTTAACCCTAAAATAACCCGATTCGAACTGACGAAACGGGTTGGGTCGTACCGTTAGGGATTAGTTTAGAGGGTATGTCATGTATACAAACAAATAATAACATACTGCAGTGCAGCCAAAATATAAACACTAAGAAAAGAGAAGAGAAGTAATTGTAAAGTTTTACCAACTGAACGGAAGAAATCTGGTCGATTTGATAAAAACGCAAAGACCGTAAATATCAATTATGCTTTAAATATATATTACCGCAATGAAAAAATCTAATTTTTTTTAAAAAAAAGCTTGACATCGATTTATGGGATCATTACCAAACCTCAACATCCTCATTCAACTCTATCATATTTTAATTAAATTTCTAAAAGATTTGAGACGGAAGGGGACAAAATATTTGATGTATAATAAGGCACGGTAGTAGTAGTTAATCTCATCTCGCACATATTCTCATCAACACATATATATTTTTTTCTCATACTCGACTCGAGGCACTACCGTATTATCGATAATCAGGCCCGATATATTAAGGTTGTTTTTAAATGAAACTCCCGTAATTTAATTTTCGATTTTTTTTTTTTAATGTTTAAATGAAATAATTATCTATTTGGTGTAATTTTTTCGTAATTTTCCTCTGCGTCAAAATCCAGATAATTAGTGTCAAAGTTGACAACTTTAACACGCAAGCATAGGAAGTATAGGTACGTTTGCGCTTGTACTTTTAAAACTCTTAATTTAAATTTTGATTTTTTTCTACAGATTTGTACACTTTACAAATACGAAATTAATGAAAAAAAAATTATCCATTTCCTCAGTGGCGTTTAAAAGATATTGGCTAATTACTTTTTGAATTTACGGGTTTCAGCCGGCTGAATTACATTGAAAATTTGGGGTACGTTCCAATACCGTCGTTCGGTTTTATTCTTTTAGCTCTATCCTTCTCTCTATCTCCTCTGGCTCAATCTTCTATCTCTTTTTCTATCCTCCTCTTACAACTAATGTACGGTTTTGGAACTTCCCCCTGAATGTTTATTGCTAGAGTAGTATTAGTGTCTGTAAATATAAGCCGGCAACACTCACACTACTTATGATGCATCAGTAAAGTAAAAAGATTTTAGGCATGAGGGGGCGCTATAATTTTTTTATTTAACATGCGTTTGTAAGTACCCTTGTGAACCCAAAACGTCGCCCGGTCATGCGATTTAAAAACAACCTTAAGGCATGTCCAACGCCGGTTTTAGAGTGTTGTGGAGGGGAGAATGTCCTATCTATTTTATATTACAAGAAATGCACTGCCAACCCCAAAAAAATAATTTTTTTTTTTTTAAATCAATCATAACACGTTATTTTTACCATATTTGACCTTATTTCACAATAAAAAAATGTTTATTATCTTATTTTATTTAAATTTATTTATCCAAAATATCATTTACTATAAATTAAAAATTATGTTGAAATTTAATGTTGGCCAACTTGAATATAGAGTGAGACTGGCAGAAGAGATCACGGCACTTGCGTCTGTGTGACCACACATGCAAACTTTTTGTCAGTTTTACTCTATGTTCAAACTATGCCGACAATAATATGTCAAAATTCCTAATTTTCGCGTCTATTTTTATTTATTAAAAAAAACCCACCGACAAAACTTTTTTCATATACGGCTCAAAATTTTCGTCTTTTTTCATTTTATAATATATCAGTTTTTTGAAATTGTTTTTGTATTTTTTCATATAGTTTCTAACCAGGTTTGTGTGAAGTGTACTCGGCTGGCCATAAGAGCCTATGTATAACCTCCTTCGAAAATGTCAACTTTATTAATTAATTTAAGAAAAACCACCGACAAAAAAATTATAAAAAAATTAGAGATTGTGTATTATTACATAAATAATCTACTGTCGAAATTTCAAAAACTTCTCTGTATTTTCGTTCCGCGTTGGACATGCCTTAAAAAGACAATCGGTTAGTTATTCTAGCCGGCTGGATAGCTAGCGTGGCTAACCAGCTCGTCAGGTTCGACATAATCTCAATGTCAACAGCTGTTGTGTTCATCACCTCTCTTTATTGACAGATGTACCAAATTATTATTAACAATGACTAAAATAATGCATATAGTTATTAAAAATTTAGCATAAGATTTTGTATTCAAGTTGGCGTTTATTTGGTGCATCAAATTTAGTATAAAATTGGTCAGATATTAATTTTAAAAATTAGTAAATGTACATTAATATATTGTTTTTACTTCGTATGTCTATATACTTATAGTTATGCATATACGCGATATACGCAATCCTAAATAGCTACTACAGCGATACCAGCTTGTCAGGCTTTGGATAGCTGTAGCTACCGCAGCTATCCAAAGTATAGCTAATGTAACAAGTAGGCAGTAGGCACGCTGTTTTCACAAGAATAGTAACCTGTCAAATGTGGATTGCCAAAATAACAATCATAACAATCCTCTGCTAACTATCCAAAGGTTAGTTAGCCGTGGATAGGAGAGACAGCTATCTAGCTCGTTGCTGCAGTTAAAAATTTTTTACAGTGTTGTGTCTGTCACTTCTGTGTGCATTACTCACAGCGAGGAAGTAAATATTTTTTTTTTTTTTAAGGAGGTTATGCAGAAATTACTCTTTTTTTAAAAAATATAATGAGAATGTTCTGAAATTTTGTACACAAGTAGATCTTTTCATTCTGAATACAACGGTATAATTATTTTCTTATGTTGATCGGTTAAATTTTTTGTAACTAATTATTGAAAATAATATTTAACATTGGCTCTTATGGAGATTTCAACCATTTTTTTCGGATAGAAAAAATGATGAAAAAGTCTTGAAAAAAATCACACATATACTAGAAACCGAGTTTTATTGATTGCGCGAAAAATTTTCATATGTTGATCGGTCAATTAATGAGAAATTAATTATAAACTTTACAAAAATTAGATGTGACAACGTATGGCATGTTCAAACACACACACATACCCGCAATCCCATATATTGTATACGGGGCGCAGGCGCTTTTCACTTTATTTTTTTACAGTGTAGCCAGATTTCAGTTTTGTCTGTGACGTCAGAAGCGCCCCGCAACACCCGCAATGAATTTGTGCATAACCTCCTTAAAC
Source organism: Aphidius gifuensis (assembly GCF_014905175.1). Lineage (NCBI taxonomy): Eukaryota > Metazoa > Arthropoda > Insecta > Hymenoptera > Braconidae > Aphidius > Aphidius gifuensis. The sequence continues at coordinate 11,539,950 of NC_057788.1, forward strand.
TTGAATAACCTTTAAAATCCGTAGCGAAGATATAACTTGTTTTTTCAAATTATATTCATTTTTTTCTCATCTACAATTTGATAGAAAAAAATAAGTTTTCGAGTAGACAACGAAACTACTATACGCTATCTAAGAAAAAAAAAATTGTTTCGCCCTATTCTCGTGTATAAAAGTTGTGAACTTTGACATTCATTATCTAAAAAACCCCTTGGGAACAAAAATTGAAATAAATTGTCAACATAGATGATTATTTCAATCAAAAAATACGCCTAATTAAAAAAAAATTGAGTGAAAATCCAATTATCACCAAACAACCTTAAAAACATATTCTAAAAATTTTCAACAAAATTTTTTTTTTATTGCATCAATTTTGTTTCAGCTTTTAATCGAAGAGTAATAAAAAAATTTTAAAAAATTAAAAATAAGATAAGTTAAAATATTTTTTGGGTGTTCCATTTTGCCCCGCTTCCGCCTATATACATATATAATATACATATATAATATACATACCTATATATTATTAAAAACTATTTATTATTATTATTTTATTATTATTACATATATATATTTTATTATTATTTTTTTATCAAAAATTATATTTATTTATTTATCATTATTATTATTATATATGTACGTATGTATATATGTTTAGATAGTAATGTTATTTTTTTATTTTATTTTGAATTTTATTTTGTTATGTGTGCGTGCGTGCGCATAGCTGCAAGCCCTGCAAGCAAAAGTGCCGGCAAAAGTTTAAATAGAGAATGTGTGTGAGGTAAGTATGGAAGAGTGTAAGACGACCGTGTTTGTTTTATTAGTTTATAGTAAAAACGTTCAACAATTCCACCACGTAACCAATTTTTTAGCTTTACGATACTACAACCAACTACAACACGGTAATATATACACACATACGCAGGCGTACAGGGCGTATAGAACATACAAATAAATAGAATGAATGCGGAGAAGAAACGAATAGAAGCAAAATTGTGGACACTTAGGCTGAGAAAACTGTGTTTTAATAATAAGATCTTGTACTTGGCTTTTATGGGGTGTTATATCTAATTCATTCTGCAACAGAAAAATTTGAGGCTAGGCTCATTGGATAGGGAAATATTGATATTAATTAAAAAACTATTTTTACTTTTAATTTAAAATTAATATTGAAGGAGTTATTGAATATACGAAAAATCGTAACGTCATACACAATACACATGCAACCTATTCATATAATATACCCGGTAGATCAATCTCGCACTGGAAATAAATGAGTTGAGACTCTACCGGGTCTCTTGATATGTATTTAGGATTAATGAGTTTTATAAATTGTATATAAAAAAAAATAATTTTTTTTTACCTTTTTGAAAAAATTTTATTTTCATGTAATTCTATCCCTTCTGCGGTCATGTTGTCTGTATAAATATAAAAAACAAACTAATTCAAGGAAGCCCGAACAGCACTTAACTGTGCAATCGTATTTGAAAATTTCAGAAATCGGTCTCAGCTGGGGATGTTATCCCACTGACGTGTCCATTTTAATAATACTTTGGGAAAAGACACGCACGTAAATTGTTATTGGAATAGACACGTCAGTGTTAGGAATATTATCACGATCGATTCTACAGTGTTAGTGATTAATATATTAATATCGTCTTATTAGGAGTTGCTTATTTCGTGTGACGATTTTGCCTGTGGGAATGGAAACTCAAATGTATTGTGACTTGTTTTTTAGTCGAGACAACATTGATAACAATACTTATTTTTAGTTATTGAAAAACAATGTTAAAAGTCCAATCCCATCTAAGATGCGTCGTTATTAACTTATTTATAAATATTCTAAGAATATACCTTTAATATTATTGTTATTAGTCAGCTATACAACAAATAAATAAATATTCAAGTATTTCAAAACAATATGATATCATCATTTTATTTTTTAGATGCGCAGTATGTATTTAGCTTGTTATCATGATGATGATCATGCTGACATCAGCATGTTTGATAATAGAAAAACGCAAAAAAAAGTTTCCAAATTTATTTTAATGGCTATTAATAATATTATATGCGACTTGATGCGAGCACTGAAAAAATGAAAATGCAGGATTTGCATTGTAGCCTGCAAATTTTGCCGCTGACAAAAAAAAAGTAATTATTACAGTATAGAAAATAAAAATCACATTATTTTAATACAATCTTTGATTTTTAGATTTTTAATGTAAACATTGCAGTTTTTTCTTAGAAATTTTACACTACCTTTTTTCGTTTCTAAAACTTCATTTTTAAAAATAATAAATAAAAATAAAAATAAATATAAATAAATAATAATAAATAAATATTATTTTTAGCAGTATAAAATTGTAGAAATTGCATTTTTTCTGTTCACTCAAATATTCTAAATGTAGTTTCAACAATCTGGAAGTAGTTCACTGAGCATATATAATATGAGATTTTTCAGTTAATTATTTAAACAATTAATGTAGATTTAAACAATCATTTTTTTTTTTTTTTTTTCTATCTCAATAATCTGCGTTTTTACATATGGCTGCCGTAAATTTAAATATGGCGCTTCCGATAAAAGAGCGAATTTAATACCAACAGTCGGTATATTTATCTCCATCTCACTCTCAATAAAACAAAAATAAACAATAACAACAGTCAACAATAAAAAAAAAAAAAAAAGAGGTTGATTGGTATAATTATTAAAAGTAATAACAAAGCTTTTTTTTTTTCATTCATATAATTGACAGTTCGCAGGTAGCTGTTTGTTTAAATTTTTAGTTGTTTTTAAATGAATTGTTTGTAGTTACGTGAATCAACATTTGATAAGTGATAGTAAACACTTGTAGAGGTTATGTTTATTTTAATATTTTAATCAACAATTTCTTTATTTATCGTCAAAAAAAAGTATAGGTATATTTAACTATGTTCATTTGAGTATTAAATTATTTGACATAAAAAATTAAATAATCTTGACTGTCCAATAACATGTATTGTTTATATTTACAGTATTTACCCATAAAGCAGGATGACTGCAAAGAGGATACTTTTTGAGAAGGACCAACAAGTCTCTGTAGATGATGTTGAGGAGAAAATAGATCTCATCAACTCTCTTGATAATGATTCATTAGCACAAATATTCATGCTGCTGCCAATATCTGAGAGGATAACTATGGATCAAGGTATAATCATTGAAATATATATTATTTGGTTTGTTGATATAATTGATTTAAATTTGTTATTTTCTATTCCAGTTTGTTCCAAATGGAAAGAGGCCTGTCAACTAGCTTGGTATGACATTAAAAAATACAAAAGTACCAATGCAGTTGTTCGTAGATATGAAAAATGTATTTTAACACAATCATATGTAGAAAAAATATTATTCTATTGTGGTATTTATTTAAAAGAATTAATTCTTTCAAAAATTTGTAAGTCAAGTATCATGCCAGTAGTTGCTAAATACTGCAAAAATTTAACAACACTTGAATTCGAAATTGACGTAAATAAGGATGATTGTTATACTGATCGCTTTGTTGAAGCATTCACACAGTTGAAGCAATTGAAAGTCGTTAAAATACATGTAACTGGAGATAAATTTCAATTTCAAACACTGAATAGTCTTCCAAAAGATATAAATGAAATTCATTTATTTTTTAGAACTACTGAATCACCAAATAGGTTGGGTATAGACCCAGAACAATGGCTTATGGTAAGGAGCTATCGTTAGCCAATAATTATATTTTTTTGTCATTAATATGAAAGAATACTAACGTTTAAATTTATTTTCTTTCAGGGTTATTCTCCAACTTATTATGTATCACCATCACTTTTTGTAAGTACTTATTGTTAGACAATAATTATTTTTATTGTCATTTATAATAAAGAATATCAAATTCATTTTGTTTTAGTCTTTGAGAGAATTTACCAATCTTCAAAGTTTGACGATACGTTCTTACAACATCACCGGCATTATTCAAGAAATATCAAAAAAAAACAACACTTGTTTATCTCGATCTCCAAAACTGTCAAGCTGAAAATGAGATTTTTACATTTAATCAACTTTCAAACCTGGAACATCTCGACATTAAAGATACGTTGTTCTGGAATAGTCAATTGCGAGATACTTTAAGGTTGATTCCAAGTCCCATCGCCGTACCAATATTTATGCCACAAAGGGCCCGTATATTAATAACGCTATTTTTTATTCCCCGTATCCTGAAATTTTTGTGGCGCCACTGATGAAAAAACCAAGTTCTTTAGTAGTATGTGTGTGCGCGGCAACACACTAGCAAACAAAGTTTACGTCGTACGCCAAAACCATGCTTGTGTTCATGTCTGTGTGCCGCGCATCTAGCAAAATTTCGAAGTTTAAAAGTTAAATATTTATTAAAAGAAAAAGAAGAAAAAATTGAAATAATTATCAAAATTTCGTCTTGTCCAGGGCTACAATCTGATAGTAAATGTACAGTTTTGAATCAACACAAAAAAAAGTTATTCGTAAAAACATGAGGTAACGCGTATACCTTGTGTGTTAAAGTTGTCAACTTTGACAGTAAATATCTCGAAAAAAGCAAACAAGAAAAAATTCAAAAAAATTCACAATATAGATAATTATTTCATTTAGAAAATAAGCCGAAAAAATCGAAAGTCTATCAGAAATTCAGATATTCGGAATCAACCTTAAATCCAATCAGTGATATTTTCAATACATGCAAAAATCTAAAACATCTTGATGCACCAGATTTCCATGTTGATCTAGCTGAAATTGAAATGGAAAACTGGGTAAACTTGAAAAACTTGGTATATCTAAATATTCGCTGGCAAGCTAGTGATGCAATAATTAAAAAAATCATCAGGTATTGCAATAATTTATAATTCATAAATACTGATACATTAAATAGTGAAACTATTATAAAATTAACAAAATTAGAAAATCTTAATTATTTGAAATTGGCGGAGGCAAATAGTATCAATAAAAAAGTAATGGTTGCAACTTTAAATAATCGTAAAAAAATTAAACATCTGGTAATTCACGGAGATGATAGAGTGGAGGGATCAATTTTTAATAATTTATCAAAACTGCAGTATATTGAAAATTTAAATTTGGCATTTTGTTGCAACCTTGAAGATAGTGCTATGATTGCTATTGCTAAAAATTGTAAGCTCTTGAAATGTTTAAATATTGGAAAGTGTTCTCTCATCACTTCAACTGCTTATATTGCTTTAACAAGCTTGAAAAATTTGAATGAACTAAACGTTGAATCGAATGAAAATGTTGAAGACACTTTTATAGTCAAATTAAGAGGAATTAAAAGTTTAAATGGTTTTGGATGCAACCAACTTACTCATGCTGGTGTCATTCATTTTATAAAAAATAATCCAGATCTTGAATTTCTTAATGTCAGTTATATCACAAAAGTTACAATTGACACAATTATTGCTGCAGAAGAGGCTGTTAAAAATCGTACAAATGATACTTTTTTAGCTATAAAAACTGATGATTTAGATCTTAGAAAAGCCTGCAAAAAATCTCAATTGTTAGAATTGTTTTAAATTTTTTTTTTCCTCAGCAAGTACATCTTGTATCTTTTCTATATTTTTACCAAAAAATCGTATTTAAAATACTAAAAGCTAAAAAAAAATCATTACAAAGCTGTTGTATTAGTATTTTTTCTATATAGCTGTTCCATATATGTTGATTCGTTTTTCAAACAAAAAAAAACAGTTGTGGGAAATTAGATTTGAAAAAAGTTTAAGGGATGATGAGTAGTTGTTGAACTTATTAAATAATCGTGTGACATAATAAGCCTGATTATAATAATAATTTACATGACATTGATAAATAAATAGCAAATAAACAACAATAAATTGACAAGCCCAGATAAATTAAGAAAGTTATAATTAATTAAATAAGATTTAAAATGAAAAAAACTTTTTATATAATTTTATATACCTAATTACATTTTGATTTATAAATTTTTTTTTGTTTTTTTTTTACATTGTAAATTTACTTATAAAAGATCTATAAAAATTTTCATCTACGTCGTTACAGTTATTATATACAGGTTAAACATACATCAAAAAAAAAATATTTTCTACAACATGTTTCGCATACAACGTAGTAAAACGTCTATGGATTACCAATTCAATTTATAAAAAATTTATAAAATACAATAAATAATTTATGATAATTATCGCTATGAGTTTAAATTTAAAATAATACAATGTTTTTTTTTCTCATCGCAGATGAGTTACAAATTTCTTTTCTTTGTGACCTTTAAACGAATGATAAGTTTCTATCATTCTCAGTCGAATAAAAATACCAGTACAATTGTTGAAAAATAACATACAAAGCAACCATTATGATTAATTTATCTAATTAAGTATCGATCAACGCCCTGGAGTAGAGCATCCTTAGCATCTTCACATTTTTAATTTTATAATCAATTTTTCAATTTATTTATAAACATAATAACTTTAAAAAAAATCGTATCACCCTTATAAAGGTAATTGAGTCAATATTAATAACAATACAAGTGAATTAATCCAGTAGCATTAGTAGCTGAAATAATATTATTGGTAAAACAAAAAAAAACAAAATTAAATGAATAATTTTTAAGAGTAATATTTTCACTATAATTTGACTAGATAAAATTATAATTATTAATAACAAGATACAAGAATATTATTTAGAATAATTTTTCATATTTAACTTGCTGAAATAAAAATATAAATTGTGGATTAAATAAATAAGAAATTCGTTTTTTTATAAATTATATATACGAAAATGTATATAATTTATTGAATAAAATTAAATTAAATAATTGAATATAAAAAATTGATATTGTGATTATAAACTTTAAGTAAATTTTTTTTTTTTTTCCATTGTGTATTTTTTGTATTTTATTTATTCATTTATTTAATAACTTCATGCTTGAGGCCAACAAGGACCTATTAGAGTACGTTAATAGATTTACCTTGTATCTTTTCTACATTTTTACAAAAAAATCATTTTTAAAATAATAAAAGCTAAAACAAAATCATTACAAAGATGTATTTTTGCTAATTAACTATTTCATATTTGTTGAGTTTTTTTAAAACAAAAAGATGTAGTTCTTGAAAATTAGATTTAAAAAAAAGTTTAAGGGTGATGAGTTGTTGAACTTATAATAAATAATAATAATAATTTATATAACATTGATAATTATATGCCAAATAAACAACAATAAATTGATAAGACTAGGTAAATTAATAAAGTTATAATTAATTAAATAAGACTCGAATTTAAAAAAAAACTTTTTTTATTTCCATGTTGTTTCTTTTTTTTTTTTTTTTGAGCCAAAAAATTGATAAATAATAAATATTTTTGTATACCTATTATAAACTATTATATACTATAAAATTTTTTATAAAACATGTTTCGAATCTTTTGTAGCTAAAGAAGAGGGTAGCTATTACCCCTCGTAATTTTTTTGAAATATTTCGTATACAACGTATAGTGAAATGTCTATATGGATTACCGATTCAATTTATAAAAAATTTATATAAAACAATAAATAATTTTTGACAATTATTGCTATGAATTAAGTTTGAAATAATACAATGTTTTTTTTTTTCTCATCGCAGATGAGTTACAAATTTCTTTTCTTTGTGACCTTCAAACGAATGATAAGTTTCATTTCTATCATTCTCAGTCATATAAAAATACAAGTACAATTTACATTACTGGGGTAAGAAAAAAATCATTCAATACTTTTAATTTTAAATTACATCAATAGAATATTTGTAAATTAAAATATAGAATTAACAGTGTATATATATATATATATATATAGAGTCAATCACAATGTCAATCTCAAAAAAACGTAGCATTCGTCAAGTTATCATTATGTTTCTGTGGCATTAATGACCACGTATCAAAAATATATTCGTAAATTCAAATACAAATTGAAAATATAAATTCTTCAATTTCAATTGACATTCATAACTTAATCAAGAAAATAAAAAAAAAAAGTGTTAGTTATAATTTTATCTATGATAACTCATTTCAATAAAAAAAGAAACTATTTTGGATAAATTTGAATAGATCAATTATTCAAGTATATATATTGATTGTATATATTGATTTTTTATTTGCGATTGCATTTTTTATTCTCGTGGATCTATAAAAAAAAATATATTTTTCATGTTCACAATATTTTAATCTTAAAAAAGTTATTATGAGTCGGTTGTTTGTCAGCCGTTTAGTCACAAAAAAAATCTTATCGATAATAAAAAAAATATAACAAATAAAAAGTTTTATAATTTTTTTCCAATATAAGATAATAATAGTACTATTTTATCCTTGATGTAGAGATGCACACGAGACGAGACCAGTCTCGGCACTTTCTCGTCTCGTCTCGCGAACTCGAGACGAGACCGAGACGAGACTGACAATTTTTCAGGCGAGACGAGACCGAGACGATAACTAGCATTAGCCCGAGACTTCTCGCGAGAGTCTCACCGTGTTATCAATATCAAATTTGGTTTTCTTAATTTTTTTTTTTTTTTTTTCGTGGTGCCTTTTTTAGTATAAAGTTCTTATATGTATACATATTGCATCTACACTGAGAGAAATTTTAACTAAAAATTAAAATCATGGTTGGATAGAAATTACTATAGTACTTTGTAATTTTTGTTTTAATTCTGGGACTGGCCGCGAGAGTCGGAATTCTACAATAAAATTATGTAAAATGTGTAAAATGTCAAAAAATTGTTGGGTTACTTCAAGCCTCTATACATCGTTATCTATTGCAGATGGACATGGGGTTGAGTGAAGTTTATTATTGAAAATTCAATTCTAAACAATTTATAAAGAATTACTTTTTTTGATTAATCTCTTAGATAATGAGTTATGAGTTAATTAAAATAAAGACATACATGTTTTGTGAAAACAATAAAAATTATTATATGGTTGAATAAAAAATACTGCACAATTTAATAAATATTCTTATATATATAATAAAAATTATCATGTAGACATATAAAAGTTAGCATAGACTTAAATATTTTTTACTATATAGCTTTGTAAAAATTCTGTTTGTGGGACGAAATAACACAAAGATGGCCGACCGATTGAACAAATGATTGAACTGTCATGTAATTTCAAGCATTTCTACAGCCTTATCTGTTGAAGCTAGGTATGGGGTTAAGCGAGGTTTATTGTTGGTTATTTATTTCTAAACAATTTATCAAGAATAACTTTTTACATATAGCCCTATACATATAGCCCTAACGGCAGCTCGCAATTTGTTGTTAAATTAATAACTCGGTGAATAATTGATAAAAATATCTAAAAAATTGTATAAAACTTCTTGATATACTGACCAACAATATTGCCACTGACAAGTTACTCAATTTTTAAATTTCTTTCTTTTTTCATTCAAAGTTAGACAAATTGAATTTTTCCTCGACATTAAACAATCATATATTAAAAATTAAAAAATATAAACGAATGAGTTTTTTGATCATACTGATGCAATTGGTAGTTTATAATGAAGCTACAGTCAAAAATTCAAGTCAATTTATTAATTTTTAAAGAAGTTGTCTCGAGTTATATATGATTAAAAAAAAGTATTTTTTTCAAAAAAAAAAATTTTGTTTTTATTTTTTATCGCGTTAATTAATTATTTTAAAAAAAAATTTATTTGAAGAAAAATATGTATTTTTTAATTCTATCGACGACTGTATTTTTTATTTTTCTGATTTATCAATTTTAATTTTTCTTATTTTCCACCCACCGCAACACTGCCGTTTTCTTGTCTTCGAGCGCTCGTCTGGTTATTAGGGCTTCATGCGGTACGAGACGAGACGAGATTCGACGAGTCTCGGTATCGGTCTCGCTCGTTCGCACCAGGTCTCGGTCTCGGTCTCGGTCTCGCAATTTTAAGATTTTAGGTCTCGGTCTCGGTCTCGGTCTCGGTCTCGTCTCGCAAGTCTCGCCGGGTCTCGCTTTTATACTAATATTTATTCGTCCAAGTAAAGTAAAAAAAGTGATTGAATAATACCATGTATATCAAATTCGTGTAAAATAAAAACAATTAATATTGTATTACCTAATTTTTTTAAAATTATAAAATATAAAATAATGCAATAAATATTGAATTATATTAATTAATAAATTGATTATTAATTTTAATATTAATAAAATTGATTAATCATACAAAATTATGACGAGAATTATTTTTATATACGACGTTTGTTTTTTATTTTCATTTATTAAATTCATAAAAAAAAATTTGATGTTTTCTTCAACCTGACCACAGAGGAACTGAACAACTTCAAGGATGAAGCATCAGAACGTCCTAATTGTGTAAACAAATACAGTACACGGAAAAAAATTTATAGTCTTTATTACTATGTTTTATGATTAAATTTACTATACTTATAGTAAAGTTGGACAGCGGTAAAAGTATAGTTAGATTTACTAGAAAGTACAGTTAAGGTTACTATACTGGTATGGTAATTAAAACTATACCGGTATAGTAAAACAAAAAAAAAATTTTATACAGATTTACTATACTGGTATAGTAAATTTAACTGTACTTATAGTATCTTTTACCATACAGTATAGTAAATTTATGCTTTTTTTAAAAAAAAATTAATTAAAAAATAAAAAAATATTTTAACAAAGTAAAACATTATAGTTTATTAAAAAAAAAAAATTTATATTCAATAATATCAATTGAAATGTTTTCTATTAGTTAAATAATAATGAAGATAAAATTCAATAAATATTAATATTCAGAAAAAACAATGTTAATAATATATGGGATTCGATAAATTTTTAAATCAAATATAAAAAATATATATTTTTTATTTACTTTTTAAAATAAAAAATATTCATTAAAAAACTATACATTTTATACATGTATAACTACAGCTTAGGTATAAAATTTTTCTGATTGTTTAAAGTTATTACGTACGTAATGACTGCATTACCTGACAAAATCTCATTTAATTTCATCTCATTCAATATCAATTGATTTATTTTACTACAATACAAATTTTATTTTCAATTTTCAATATGATATACAATGAATACCCAATAAAAACATGGTCCTTTTTCTGATGGAATAATTTAAACGGAATCATTACGAAGAAAATATATATTATTTTGTTTACGAAATTCAAAAGCACGTTGTTTAGTTTCAAATTTGTCCAGTGGTGAATAAACCAATTGTCATGAATATTGTTAATAAATTAAGAAGTTATTGCCCCCAGCACGGAAATGATTCATTTTATTTTTTGTAATTGAGTATTCAGATATACGTCAAGAAATATATTTTAAATTTTTTTTTCCATAAAGAATTAGTTTTTGATATTTCATTAGTTAACTGATTTCAAATACTAGTAGCTTCCAGTTTTAATAATTTTTTCACTTCAATATAATAATGTCAGTAATTTTGACTCGTGGTAATTCATAAAGATTATATAATTTAGAAACGAATAAGGTTGCTTGTTCATCTAAATCTAAATAGAAAATTTTTTAATGATTCAGCACATCTTTCATCAGAGCTATCCTCTTCTAATTTATCAGTATCTATATTGATGAATTTTTTATTGAAACAGATTTTATATATGGCTATTTATATTTTCAATATGTTGATCAGTGTCATGATCACTCAGTCGATGTCTTTCAAAACTACGATGTGACCAATATATTTTATTGCAATTTAATTCAGCCCACTTGAACAGATTCTCCTATTTACAAAGTGTTTTTATATGAAATAATATTTTTGAATTTTTGAGACACGGAATTCTAAATTCACTTGTAATTTTTTACGTAATCAAATAATAAATTGAGATAAATTATAAATAAAACTAAGAAAATTGAAGAAAAAAAAAAAAAACTACAAATTCGAGTAATTATTCGTTATAGTTTTTTTTTATTTTTTATTATAAATAAATTTAAATTTTATTAAATATTTTTGAATGTCTTGCCTTAAATTTATTTTTTGTTTTCTTTAAGCAACTTATTCAAATAATTTATTTGGTAAAAATTTTCTTTTTTATTAAATAAATTTATTCATATAAATAAAGAACTGTACCAGTATAATAATGATTACAATACAGTACAATAATATTTACCATACAGTAATATTTTACGATACAGTATAGTAATAGTAACTGTACTTTTTAAATTTTTCATGTATATACTATACCAGTATAGTAAGTATTACTATACTGGTATAAATTAAAATATTTATAGTTTTTATTACTATACGGTATAGTAAATTCAACCATACTTTTGTCGCTGTCCGAATTTACTATAAGTATAGTAATAAAAACTATAAATTTTTTTCCGTGTAGACATAATCTTTCTGTTTCCAGAAAAAAAATAAAATTGAAAGACAAACGAATGTTCAAAGTGAATCTTGAAAATTTAAAAATCGTTAAATTAGTCTGAGAAAAGTCTTTAGAAATGCCATAAACAAATAGTATATTTTCTTTTTTTTTTTTCTTTTACTTCATCGATATGTATTTTTTTTCCAAGAAGTAAATCATTGCTTTTGAAACATCAAATACAAAAAATATCAGTTGAGGAAAATATAATTGGCGTAACTTAAGTCTTTACAATTTTCATTGATACATAAGGCTTGTAAATATCTTGTGACTCTGGCGTCAGTGCCCTACTGTGCAGTGTCTTACTGTGCAGGAATATAACAGTTCTTTTTTTTCAATATGATTCGATACGGTAAGAGGAAAAAAAAAAAAAATATTATTTAAAATTTTCAGAGTCTCGCGAGACTAGCGAGACTTTCAGACGATACTCTCGGTCTCGGTCTCGGTATCGTTTTATTGATTCAAGGCGGTCTCGGTCTCGGTCTCGCGTCTCGCGAGACGACGCATGCGAGACCGAGACTAGTCTCGGTACCGCATGAAGCCCTACTGGTTATTGCATCCGGACCCTCTTTTGTAATCTCTATATTAATGGACAACAACGAACTCAAGAATCTTATGAAAAAAAAATACATATTTTTTGTTGTAAGATTATTAATTATTAAATTATTAAGTGGTACCTTATTTGTCTTTTATAAAAATGCAACTACTGCAAACGTGCACTTTTTATGCACTTTTTAATTTTATAGTCTTAATTTGTAGTCAAATTAATAGTCAAAAGTTTCAAGTTGTAAATAAAAATTTTTCAATATTATACATAATAACAAAGTGATTGTGCTGTAATTCAGTATCACAAATGAAAATTTAAACCAAGTGTTTAATCAAACTTCATCAAATGACCTTACTGATTACTTTAATTGTTCAATCAAATCTTCTTGAATATATTTTTCTATTGTAAATAGAGATTCTTAATGCTAAATTAAATAAATAAAAAAAAGTTATTTTTGAAATGAAGTATATGTTTTTCATTTTCAAAAATTTTTGGAAATATTTATCTGTATCAATATTTGTTTGGGTAAATAATTAATCAATTTATTTTTGTGAATGATTTGTTATTAAAATAATATATTGTCAAAAGGATGATTTTCATGTTTAAGAATTTATCTTACTTACAAATTCATATGTATCAACAATAACTGGCACGTATAATATAAAAATATAAAATAATTTCTTTAGACACTTGAATATCATCAAGCCTGTAATTATACACGATTGAAAGTAAAATTTTTAACTTTGTTTACAAATTAACATAATGTCATTTAAACTGTTATGATTCCAAGTAATACAAAAGTCGAAAACAAGTAATAATAACAATGCTCTTCTACAATGTCTTTACAAATCATAAACTTGGTAACGTATTTTGTATGTGTTTTAAGAATAAATTCGAAAAAGCTATACGATAAATTCAATTACGTGTAAATTCAACAACTAACCATTGAGATTTAATTATTGACCTAGAAGCTTGTCGTATTGCCGGATCAAATATTTGTATATGTAAAATGATACCATTTGTACGATTTTTAGTTGCCTGATCAGCAGCAATAACCATGTCAATTGTAATATTATCTATACCCCTGACACTAATCTCTTCAAGATCTGGGTTATTTTTTATAAGTTGAATGATACCAGCATTAGTGAGTTTCTTGCAACCATTACAATGTAATTCTTTTAATCCTTTTAATTTGATAATAAAGTCGTCTGTAATATTAAGAGAACGTACGTTTAGTTTTTGTAAATTTTCCAAGTTTGTCAAAGTAACGAGAGCTGTTTCAGTAATAGCAATGCAATCTTGGATATCTAAACTTTTTAGGTATTTACAATTATTACCAATAGCAATAATTGTACTATCTTCAAGATTTTTTGCCGCACGCAAATTCAGATGTTCAAGATATTGCAATTTTGATAACTCATCAAGAACAGATGGAAAAGAAAGTGGGCCCCCAGGAATAGATGGTACTATAACGCAACCAGGAATTTCTAAACGTTTAAGTTTTTTACAGTTTGAAATTGCAATTATTGATTCCTCGCTGAACTCATTGTACTGAAGCAATATTAAACATTCAAGATTTTTTAACCTAGTTAACATTTTGAGACCAGTTTCTTCTATATAGCCGCGACGTATCATCAAATAATTCAAATTCTTGCAATATTTAACGATTGTATACGCTAAGTAAGGCGTCATTTTACAAGTAATACTAAGATATTCTAAGTTTTGAAAGTTTATCCATTTTTCGAGAGGAATATCAGCTACATCATAGAAACCATATGGTATGTCAAGATGTTTTAGATTTTTGCATGTACAAAAAATAGTTTTAAGTAGTCTGGTAGATGGGACCCTCGGTATGTCGATATATTCCAAATTGACGAGTTTATTAAATAGAGAAAATCCTTTGTGTATATCATATGGTTGAATGCAGAGATGAACAAGTGTAGTTTTTTCTGCTATTTCTTGGTGAATATTGTATGAACAATGATCATCTATTATCAATTTTTGAAGATTTTTAAATTTTTTAAAAGTCTGGAAATAATTAAAATTTATTTAAATAATTTGTATTTATTTGATTGATGGTATTGCTTGTCACTGATGATATATGATCAACTAGTTGGTATTCAATCACAACTTACCATAGAATCTAGTCTTATTCGACTGGAATAATGTTTAGTACCAAAATGAATTTGATTAATTTCTTCTGGAAAACTATTAATTATTTCAGATAAATCATATTTTTCATTATCATAGTGATGAATAACCTTTATTATTATTTTAATGCATTTTAATTTATTCAACTGTTTAAGTCCTTGAACAATGTGATTAACATCGATAATTAATAATTTGACGATAAAATTACATTCAAGACTTGTTAAATTTTTACAGTGATCACCAACAAATGGCATAATACTTGCTTTGCAAACATCTGAGAGAGACAATTCGTTCAAATAAATACCACACATTAATAATATTTTCTCGAGGTATTGTTGTGTCAACAAACGGTTATCATAAGAGCGTCCAATTGATAATTCACATTTGTATTTTTTAATGTCATACCAAGCTAGTTGACATGCCTCTTTCCATTTGGTACAAACTAAAATAAAACGTATCAGATTAAAAAACTAATAATAGAAAAATTAATATTTTATTAACAAAAAAAAAACTTTATTTTGATGATAATATATATATTTAATATACCTTTTTCCATTTCTATTCGTTCTGCTATTGGCAGTAGCATAATGATTTTCGCTAATGAGTCGTAATCTAGTGAATTGTTAACAACTTTTTTTTGATCCTTGTTACCATCATCAGAGGTTTGTTGGTCTCCCCCAACACATATTCTTTTTGCACTCATTTTAAATAAACTCTGAAAATATAGAATTAGAATTAGAATTATAATTTCTTTATTAATAACCCAGCAGGCAAAGCCAAAATATAGCCAAATATATATATATCAAAATTAAAAAACAATGACTTATTTAAATGTATTACAACCAGAATAAATAAGATAAACAAAAATAACCATAAAAAAAATATATAATCTAAAAGATAGGTTAATTAAAGGTTGAAGATTGACCAGTAAAACCAATATCAATAAAACTATATTTAAAGCCAAATAGTATTAAATGTCATGACGATGAAATTCAATTGATACATGTGATTATTTCATAAATGTGATTGTTATAATTATAAATTTTCATCTACCTTAATTGATCCTTTGATTTGTTGATGATTGATTTAGTAGTTAATGGAATAAATTTTGTTCTTTTTCCATACACAATGTCATTTGCTTGGTGACGTATTAAAAAAAATAAAAAAATTTATTATTTTAATGATGAGTTTTGATTAGACAATTTCGTACGTTTGACCGTTAATTTTTCTATATTGTTATTTATGAATTTATCATTAGTTGTCATTAGTAAACCATTGAAATGAATGTAAGAAAACGAAAAACCAAAAAAATCCACATGGAATAACGTGATCCGAGCTAGACGTCTAAGTTACCAACATGGTTTTGACATTAGAAGTAAAGTATTAGAAGATGAAGCATTAGAAGTGATTGAAAGTCTCAAGTTGGGTGAGTACCAAAATTTACGGTGTGCCAAAATAAATTGTAGTCTTGTATGTAATCAAAAAAAATCAAAAGTTTCAAGTAGAAAATAGAAACCTTTAATTATCATAAATGATAAAAAACAAAGGGGTTGTGCTGTAATTTATTATCAGCTATGAAAAGTTTAACCAAGTGTTCCATCAAGCTGCATTAAATAACTAAATTAGATGAACAATTGAGGGTCCGGATTCTATAACATGCCGAGCGCTCGGAGGCCTATAAAACGTATATAACGTTGTTCATGTTAATTAAATTTAAGAAAATTTCAAAATGATTAAAAAAAAAAAAAAAATATGCCAAGTTTCAAGTCGATTCATCAATTATTAACAAAGTTATGACGAGTTAGACCTGGAAAAATAATGTTTTTTTCGAAAAAAAAACATTAACCTTTATTTTTTAATTCATTAAATAATTGTAATTGAATATAATTTGTTTGAAAGAAAATATGTCATTTTTGATTCTTTACATTAATGTTTTTTTTTTTCAATCATTTTGAAATTTTCGTAAATTTAACATGAACAACGTTACGTTTTATAGGCCCCCGAGCGCTCTCGGCATATTATAGAATCCGGCCCCTCAATTGTAGTTTTTTCTGCTATTTCAATTAGACAATTTGCCACTCATTGCGCTATTGTTATTTGTTATTTGCCAACCTTTGATATGGATGTAAAAACAAAAAAAAAAAAAAAAACCCACGTGCCCTTTCATTTTTAATGCATGTTTTTTAGTCGTTATTTTAATCCTAAAAAAAAAATTAATAAATGAACGATTTTAGCTCACACGGATTACAAACATTATTATAATCATTATAACGATAAAATAAATATTGATTTATAATATTTAAAAAAATGCATAAATATTTTTTATATTTTAATTTTTACTTTCTCAAAATAAAAGAAAAAAAAATATAACTATTGATAAAAATCGATTGGAATTTTTTTATCACTTATATAAGTTAAGGTTTCGTTAATATAATAACTTCACCAAAATAAAAATAAAATTTATTAACAAGTAACTCAGAACTGATGTTTTTATATTTTTTTTATTGTTTAAAAATATCTTAATCAATTTTTATTCTAATGACCAAATATAAGCAAACGATTCGTCTGATTATTTTTAATCTTTATAAATAATATTTTTTTTTATTTTTAATAAATAAAATATCAAATAATAAAAAAAAAAACCCAGAAGATATGATTAGAAGTATCACCTGATATTTGATAAAATATACACAATAGAATAGGAGTTCTGAGAAATTTTTTTATTTATTTTGTTTCCAATATATAATGGCTGCCGGAATAATATTTTTTATTTTTCGTTTTCAAAGAATGGCCTCTTATCAAAAAAAGTTTTGATAATTTGTCGAACTGACGAGTAATCTCAGAGATAAAAAAAAACCTATGTGTTTTGAAAAATGAAATTATGAATAAATAAAAAAAAAGAAAATTAGATGAATCGACTACAAAAAGAGAGAAAATCAATCTAAAACCCGAAAGACAACAACGAATCCCAGAACGAAAAACCGCTGTTATTTTTCTTTTTTTTATAGTAGGACATATATAATTACATACGATAATTATTTCCTAAATCCAATTTATCCACGAGTTGACAATAGAATTCAATATCAAAACATGCAAAGTAGTTTTTTAAAAAAAAAATTATCAGATGTGTGGGTCACAATGACTCACGACAAAAAATGAAAATAAAATACTGCGGCCTTTCAACTCTTAGCCTTCTTAATTTTCCTAAAAAATAAAAACCAAAAAGCAATATGAATCATAAGATAACAATGAATCATAAGATAACAATGAATCTAGCCTGCGTAATTTTCCTAAAAAATAAAAACCAAAACGCAATGAATCATAAGATAATGAATCACAAAAATACTCAAGCTCAACGTGTTCAACAACACATCGTCGAAAAAAAAAAAAAAAAAAAAAAACTGAAAAAAACTCACCACTGATAAGGGAGCATTGAAACGCTTTTTATTCATTGAGGTGTTGTCCAGCAAACGTGTAACACACGCATTTAAATATTTCTAATTAAATCAAAAAAAAAAAAAAAAAAAATTATTTAATTTAAAATAACTTGCATCATGTCTCGTAATATTTTTATATTATTATTGTGCTGTACTTGGATTGTGTTTGGTAAATATTTAATAGATTAATATTCAATTATTGATAAAAAAAAATTGTGTGATAAAATTTTTATAAAAAAAAGTGAACATGAAGGAAAACAAATAATAAAACAACTATTTTATTATTTCAGGTGAAGGTCATTTGATTAAAAGTAATGATTCTACAGATTCTACAACACTGCAAGTTATCCCAGCTAAAAATATACGTGTACCTGCAAATGAATATGTGACCGTCTCGTTGAACGTGGAATATCGAAATGACACAACGTGTACAATCAAAAATTCGCAAATGGTAAATATTATTATTAAAAAAAAAATAATTAAAAATTACTTAGATTAATATATTAAAATATTTGATTAATTCAGGTGGCAAGTAATCAATTTCAAAGAGTTGGTGCATGTGGATTTCGTGGACTTGCTGATGACTTTAAGAATGTTGGGTGGGAAATAGTTGAAGAAACCAAATTATCTCATAAATATAGTGGAACATTTATAGTTCGAATTCAAAGTCCATCAGAGATTACCCAAATTCACGTAAGAATAAAATAAACTACGTTATTAAATAATAATCATAATTTTTTAGTTTTCATAAGAATAAAAAAAAAGATACTTTTTAATTTTTTTTTTTTCACTTAAACATACGTACTCAAATTATCTGGAAATTAGTATTGAAATATTATCTATATATTTTAATTTTTTATTTACTATATATGTAATTATTTGATATTCATTTTTTTACAGTTTTACAAAGATAACAAAAGAGAGCCTTCAGTAATCCCACTGGATATTTATAACAAATTATATTGTAAAATTCTAATGCCGAATAATGAATATGTTAAAAATGATAAAAATAATAAAGATGTAATGTTTACAAATTCAGAATACGTTATTAATAAAGAAAATGAATATTCTGGTAAATGGATTGTAGAATACCAAGTCAGTGGTGAAAAGGACATCAAACAAAAAATATATGATGTTACTTTTGAAGGTGATTATATAATTTATAATTTTTATTTATTGAGTTATTTAATTTGATTAATTTTATTTTTCTTTTTTTTCAGATAAAATAATACCTACAATGAAAGTTTCTACTAAAAAAAATTCTATCAACGATTCAGTTATTGAATTTCAATGCAGTATTAATTTTAAGAGAATTACTCAGTGTTCATTTGAAGGACCATCTGGTTTAATAATAAATGAAGGAATTGCTGATAAAAGTGATAGGTACACTGATAAACTATTATTAATATTTCATTTATAAATAAATTTATATTAATTAAATAATTATTGTCAATTAAATTAGGTTTGATTTTGAAGTGAGCGATAAAAGAAATTATCCGACTATACAGAATCCAGCATGTACATTAACAATCCACAATCTAAGAGCAGATGAACAGGGACAGTGGCAGTGTTCACTTCGTGATGAAACACAAACTGCAAATGGCACAAAAAAAATTGAGCAACCCAAAACATTAACAGTTGAAATTTTTCAAAAAATCGGCACAGAATTTAATGTAAGTATTAGACTAATAAATATTTAAATTATAATATTAATTAAATAAATGTATTATTATATTTAACAGGTGAATTGCACAGACAACAACGAATGGGAAGAATGTCATATCGTTTTACCAAACGGTGAAACTGTAGAAAACACTCTACCCGATTCAAACAATAATGACGGAAAATGTACAACGAAAATTAAAAGTGCTGATGAATCATGGAATGGTAATTTGACATGTAATATTGGTCATCAGAAAGGAGAGATAAATTATAAAAAAACATTTATTGTTCGAGTTACAGGTAAATTTTTACTTATTGATAAATCAAACAAATCATTTAATATAATTAAAATGTTCTTTTTTTGTCTTTTTATAAAACAGAGGACTTTGCATTAGCTGATTTTAAATATGAAATTAACGATGGAAATAATCAAGCAGTACTCGAAGCACGTCCATTTCCAACTGATGAAAATAAAATGAAAAATATTACAGAATGTAGATGGACACATCCAGTTGATAGTAATTATTTAAGTTATGATTCTTATTATACAATGACAAATGACAATAATGTTTGTCGACTTGTAATAAAGTGTAAGTATTAAGTTGCCCAATTTAATGTTGATAATATTATTGTAAATATTTTATTTTATTTTATATTTACTTGTTGTTAACAGATCCACAAGAATATGATAAAGGATCATGGTCATGCATCATAACGTTAAAATCTTCTAACGGTGCTTGGGATAAATTCATTTCATTTGTTAATGTAAAGGAACTTGAAATTTATTCAATGTTATGGTGGTACATACTTTATGGATTAATTGTAGCTTTGATCATTATTGCTATTATTATATTCGTTTGGTGGGATCTTGTTTTTCAAAGTAAAACTGCAGTTCTCAATAAAGAGTAAGATTTATAAAACGTCTTTGAATTTGATAAAAAATATTTATTATTTGTTAATAAAGTTAGTTAACAAATAATTTTAATTGTTCCAGTAAGACACAACAAGAAAAACAGTTCAAATATATTTATGGGAAATTAAACAGAACAAAAAAACCAAGTTCTAATGAAAATGAAAGTCCAATATAAATTTTTTTTTGATTTTTAAAAAATTTGACAATAAATAATTTGAATAACAATTAAGAAATATCTTTTCATAATTAATATAATAAAGAGAAAAGAAATCTATAAAATAGTTATAAAAAAAAACGAAAATTTAATTTTAATCACAATTTTTACCTGAAATAATAACATACTTGTTGTTTTTATTGATTCTTCAAATAAATGTTTCTTAAATAAACAAAAATAAATAAATAATTTGTTTTGTTTTTATTCAGTTACTAATAACAAACAATATTCAACATCTTATTTTATGTATTTATTTATGTCTTTACATAAATAATTAATGTTGAAAAAGTCAGAGAAGTATGATGAATTTATTAAAAATTAATATTTTTAATATTGAAAACTGCTGTTGGCTGAATACCAGCATTTTACAATTTTATTACGTGAAAATGATCCTATAAAATTGACGTAAAAAATAGTTCATATTGTTGCTTATATAAATTTATTTAATAATATTTTAGTTATTTAAATTTATTTAAATTTAATAATAATTTAGTATTATAAGATTTATAAGTAATAAACGATTGGGTTAAATTTTTTTTATGAGAAATATTACCTGATTGATACCCAGTCCAATACACTCTGTTGTATACTTTTATTTATGTTGATGTCGTCTGTGTATTAACTAAGCTTATTAATTAGATACAACAACAATTCAACAAGAATTTATTTAAATTAATAAAAAAGAAAACAATTTTTAAAATCTATTTTAACTTTCAAAATTAGTTGTTTTTTGTCTTAAAATATAAATATGAAGTGAGAAAGTCAACATTATGAGAAAATTTTTTGAGAGCATTATGGACCAAATGCAAACTTTATGGCTGAAAAAAAAAATGATATCATCTTCAACGCAAATTTTTCAC
Organism: Aphidius gifuensis; assembly: GCF_014905175.1. Classification (NCBI taxonomy): domain Eukaryota; kingdom Metazoa; phylum Arthropoda; class Insecta; order Hymenoptera; family Braconidae; genus Aphidius; species Aphidius gifuensis. Next base: position 11,562,115 of record NC_057788.1, read on the forward strand.
TTCTTATCATTTTTTAAAATATATGAAAACGTCATTTCAAACTCACCTACAGATGTTTTTTTTTAAATATAATTGACAAAGGCAAAAATTTAAACAATAATACTGACTGATTTATATTTTATTTATTTTCTTCTTCATTTCATTAAGTTAAAGTTAATATTCAAAAATAATATATCGTCAATATAATATTATCATTATTTATAATATATAGTATAACAATGATATTTCAACTTTATTTTCAATCGAAATAGTTGCTGTTTTTAATACTAATCTTTAAACGAAATATATTTTATTGTAGAAGTCAAGTTACTTTACATAGTTAATTGTAACAACAAAGATGATTATTATTTTTATTTGAAAAAAATGTTTTTTTTTTTTTAAATATATTAATATCATGAGAAATAGTTGGCAATATTGATTAATCATAGTAAAAAATTATGAATTTTTTATAAACATTAAAAGAAAACTTTAATCTAGAGAAAAATTATTTCCATAAATTGAGTCAAATATTTTTTTTTTTCTTTTTGTTATATAATAACGATTAATATCACACAGACCATTGCAAATTGCCTGTTTGTAAAATACCTCGTTTAAATATAAAATAAAAAAATAAACACGTGATAATATAATTTTTAAAAGGAGAAAAAAAAAAAAAAAAAAAAAAAGAGAAATTTAAATAGTTAAAAAAAAAAAAGTAATTAATTAAATAAATTTAAATTTATAATTTATAAGTCAAGTATGCTGATTTAAAAAAAGTGCTTTTGCAGCCATAGAAAGCATTTTCATACTTTTAACAGAACGATGAGTTGGATTTGTTGCAATAAATGATGAAAGTTGAGTTTCAAGCTTCATTAAAACAGTTCCCATATGTTCACGTGTCACTGGATCCATTGGATTCAAATTAAGAATTGCCTCTTCAAGCCATCTAAAAAACAAATAAACATGAAAAATTTAATATTAATATTAAAAAAATTATTGTAAATTTTATAATAAATTAAATTATTAAAAATTACTTGTGCTTGAGATCAGTACGATGTGTAAGATCAGCAGAGAGTTGTTGTACAAGAGATAATATCACAGGTTGTTGAAGACAACACCTATTATGAGCATTATCAGTTGAAAATACTCTGGAAGGTTCTGTTTTTTCACAAACATAAACAACAAGACTAAGATCACTAGCATTTAGTGCTTGTTGAAATGCAGTATTATATTGTCCTCTTTGAACTAATGAAAGAATTCGAACTTGTGCTTCAGCTGTATTTGGTACAGAAAGACCAGGTGTTGTTGCTCTTGATCTTGCTTGTATGTCAATTAATTGTTGTCCCAAATTATCTCTAATTGATTCTTTAATAGATCTTAATACACCTTCTTGAAGTGGACCAAAACCTTTAATCATACCTGATCTTAATTCTTCACGTACCATATATGACAATGTTTCAGTTTCTTGTTCATTTCTTTTTTGACATGCTCTTTCTAAAACTGTATCAATATATTGTATATATTCTTGTGTTCCATTTGAAAATGCATCTTGAATTTGTCTAAACATTGTTTGACATGCTTTTTCAATTCCAGGAAGTAAAAGTGTCTCAAATGCTTCTCTAAAAGATATATCAAGTGCTGGTTTTGCAGCTTCAACAACTGCAATTCTAATAGTATCTTTTATATATGAACTACCAATAAGTTTTGTCAAATTTTCTTTTAATAAATCATCATTATTTTCAGCATTAATTTGTATTTGTTTTTTAATTGGTTCAACAGCATCATTAACAATTTTTGGTAATATTTTTTTAATATTATCAGCAACAGCTAATTCAATTGTTGTAAATAATTCACTTTGATGATTTTGTCGATTATAAAGACTTTTTTCAATAACAGATAGTTGTTGTTGTGATGCTCTTGATAATGCACTTTCAATTCTACTCAAAATTGGAGTTTCTTGTTTATATCTTGACATATCTTTTTGTAAATCTTTTATACTATCTTTTTGATCTTCAATTGTTGACATAATTTTATCTAATTTTTGTGTAATTGTTGTAATCCATGCTGGATCAATCTTTGAATTATCAACAATTTTTTCACATTTTTTATTGTCATTTTTTATATCATTAGGTATAACATGAACATCTGATAATAATGCTATTGGATGATATGACCAATTTTCATTATTTTCATGATCAGAATCAATTTGTTTCAAGTCTTCTTCTTCTTCTTCTTCATCTTCTGGCTCAGCAAGTGAAAATATTTCACGAACTTCACGTGATGGTGATGAACCACCAGATGCAGGTGCTTGTTCAATTTCACTTGTTGCTAATGGTGTATCAATTGCATTTAATGCTTGAACAACTTGAATAATTGATGGACTTGCTGATAATACATTTCCTAATTCTGGACTTGTTGAGCTTGATGTATTATTTTCTTTTTTTGCTGGTGAACTAAAAGCATCTGGTGTCATTAAATTTAAACTTGCATTATTCATTGCAGCTTCTATTGTTGCTGCAACACTTTCATTAATACTACTACTACGATCACCAACACTTTGATTTTCATTATTATCATTATTTTCATGACGAGTATTTTGAAGATCATCTGAACCAATTAATGAATCATGAGTCAATGTATCCATCATACAAGCATTTTTTACTTGTCTAGCTGGTTGAAAAGCAATATGACATTCTTGTAAAGATTTTGGCTGTACTAAATACATTCGAATAACCAATTGATCCTCACTTTCATCATCACAAGGACAAAGATCTTCAAGTGATTCACCAGTTGGACGTACTTTTCTAATTCCAGCATCTACAATTCCAAAACTTAATATTGGATATGGCAATCTAAATTCAGATATTGTTGAAACATATGCAATACTATCTGAACCATCTGCAATGTCTTTTGATAAACTCAAAATATATAATGCTTTATTGGAAATATCAGATAATAATAAATAACCAGCAGCTAAATCTAATCCTGCTTTTAAAACTGGTTCTATATTACTTAATGGTGATACTTGAAAATTTATTGTTTGCAAACAAGTCCATTTTTCACATGACCATATTTTAATTTCACTATTATTATCACATCCTGTTACAGAAAACCTCCAAAATTGTGCTTCAGGCTGTGTATTTTTATGATCATCAAGGAAAAATAATGAACATATTGGTCGACCATCATGTGGTTTCCATTGATGAAGACAATTTGGTTTTTCTAATGTAACACCATGAATATTAACTTGAAAAAATTTTACTTTACCATCTAATGATGCTGTTGCAATTGCTGTACCTGTAATTTAATAAATATAATTATTAAATATATAATTATTATTTTTTAAACATTTATCTTACCATCTGGACTAAGAATTGCTTCGACAATAGTATCACCATGTTGACATATTTCAGTAAAACCACCACAATTTTGTACAGTTGAATCTTGTAAATTTAATGGACCAGGACCAAGTTGTGCATAAACATAGTCAACTTGCCAAAGTTCAGCTTTTGATCCTCTTGTTACAATAAGTAATTTTGATACATCTTCAGCTTCATTATGTTCTTCTTCTGGTATATATGGACACCAAATAACTCGATGGGTCATTGGTGATGATCCTTCAGCAACTACACTTAGCAAAAGATTGCATACTAATTGTGACGTTGATGAGACAATTGTGTGAACAAATAAATTTCCAATTTGATCAACACATGCTAGTATTGCATTTTTAACATGAGCAAATGCTAAATCTTGAATTTCTCCATTCATACCACGAAGTAATGATCGTTGTTCAGAGTCTTTTGATACAACTCTAACTACACCTTTTCCTTGAGATGATTTTATTCCATATGCAAGATATTTTCCAGAAACATGAACTGCCAAAAGTTGACCAGTATAATAGTGTGAGTCCCAGGTAAAATCAACAATATTTTTTAATTTTACTTTAGAGCTGCCATGATCAATACCATTGGGTGATGCAATTACAGATACTTTTTTACTGTAAAGCTCAACTGAATTTAAATCATCATGTCCAGTAAATGTGCTGTTGATTTAAATAAAAAATGTAGTTATTTAATGTTTATTGTAAAAAATAAATTAAAAATAAATTAATATAAATTAAAATGTAACAGCTTTCATTGTCAAATTATTATCAAAATAATACTTACACTGCCTGAGGACAATTTTGAAGATTTTCTTCATGAGTTTTGCTCATCTTGAAAAATTCTCTTTGTCAATTCTGAAACCGATAAATTAATAAGAGTTATACAATGAATTAAATTTCATATTAATAAAAAAATATTAATTAATAAAATTCGTGTAATTTAATTCAACCCGGCAAAATCTAACCTATCTAACCGGCATCACGCCTGCGAAAAATATAGAAAAAAAAAAATATCAAATAATTGAACACAGAACTTTACCTTATTTAAATAAACAGTAAATAATTTATAACTTATATTTTTTATTTTAAAATATTTTTCTGTTTATTGTAGCTATTACATGACAATTAACTATCAATTTAAAAAAATATTATCATAATAAGAACGTTGTTTTTTTTTTTTTTTTCAACAGAACAAGTTTTTTTTTTGTTGAAAAAAAAAAAAATATATAGCAATCTCAGCCAAAGATCAAAGCGTTACCTGACGTGTGTTAGAGCAAGTGATAATGTTGTCTACCAATAATAATGATCATTAATTTATTCAGTTAATATTGAAGTAAAATTTAAAAATGAAATTGTAATTGTTTACTTTATTTCAATTATTTTCATATAGGTTTTTAAGTCTTGATGATGTTGTCTTATTTGCTAATTTAATAATAAAAACATAAAAAGCCATTGAATAATTAGAAACAAAAAAAAAAAAGATGCCGAAACCAGGGATCGAACCAGGGACATTTAGATCTTCAGTCTAACGCTCTCCCAACTGAGCTATTTCGGCAGCTATAGAATATAGATATAGAGTCTACACATTTTGAATGACACAAAAATGCTTTGAATTTAGTAGAGATGACGATGTTCATTATTATTGTTTATTTTTTGAGCTAAATGACGGTTAAATGTCGGCTAAAAGTGTCCACACAAAACTCTAGATTGTTCCCAGGTTTTACTAAAAATTTAGTTGTTTCTAGTGATAATATAAATGATCTTGCAAGAAATTCTTGAATAGTGGACATCCTCCTTTAAAATGCGGCATGTGCCGGCTAATCGCATAACCAACCACTGCGTATCTATATATATTTCCCATATACATATTCACACATATTCTATAACTATTTATAACTATTGTGGCACTGTAACTTGTAAAAGGTAGGCTATTGTCATTTACCACGATCAGACACTATCCGATTGCAACCAATGCACGTGCCAAAAACTGAAAAAAATTAATTAAATACATATATATTTTGTTATCTTGTTATTAAATTAAGTATTTGAAAATAATTCTTGATATTTTTGTAACTGATAATAATTTATAATTAAGAATAACTCAGGACAAATAAAACATTAAAATTTTAAAATCAGAAGTGAAGAAAAAAAAAAAAAAATGTCAGAAGAGACAAATAATATTCCAGTCAATCAAGACAAAACAAAAGAAAGTATGAAAGATATTATTGAGAAAATGGACACAGACAATGAAGACGATAAAATCAACAAAAGTTTAGTTGAAAATCAAGATGTTTCATCAGATGGAAATACAAATCAAAGTTCCACTGCCAATGCCGGCACAACAACAGCAAAATCAGATGAATTGGTTGATCACAATGGCGCTATTACTGAAAAAATAATTGAATGCAATGTTAACAACAATGGCATCAAAGAAACATCAAAAGAAGAAAATAAAATATCTCACAAAAGTAATTCTATCAGTAATGGTGAAAGTTGTAAACGTAAATTAGATGAGTCAGATGATCAAGCTGCAAAAATTTCACGAACATTTTCTACCAATGATGCTTTCAATGATGATCGTAACAAAACGATGACCACTTCAAATGATTCTTCACTAAATATTTCTTCAAAAATTAAAACATCAGAGCCAGTGCAAAATGAATTTGTTGAAGAAAAAAAATCAAATTCAACAGAAAATTTGAACAATGGAGAAAATAAAAATTCTAATCATGGTACAAATGATACAGATGATACCAACATGTTGATAGATAAAAATATAGATACCGAAGAATGTAACCTTACAAAAGATGATAAAGTCAATGATACATCAGACATTCCAATACAAACAACAAAAAGTAGAATGAGCATTGAGGTAATTTATGATAAATCAAAACAACCACCAAAAAAACCTGAAGAACTCGTTGAAATTGATGAAGAGGGAGAAAAAATTGTTCTTGATTCATCACAAGAAAATGATATAATTAATGTAAAAAATATAGATGCTAGTTTTGATAAATCATCAACAGATTTAAAAGACAATAAAATCACAGAAAATGATGTAACAAATGGAAATGATGATGAAATCAGAACATCTACCAATGGCAATCCACCAATACATTCGAATGATTCAATACAACAAAAGTTTCCTGAGGTATTGAATTTGATAAGTGATAGTGAAGGTGAGTCATTTATAAATGAAGATGTAAACACAAATGATAAAATGTTGTCATATACAAAAGAAATAAGTTTTACTGTAAAATTAAAAACAGTTTATTCTGTTGATAAAATAACAAAAGAAATTGTAAACAAAGAAATAATTTCTGTTGATTGTTTATCTGATCAACAATCTCACAGTGATTCTTGTCCTGGTGATGTTTCTGCTTCTGACAAAGAACAAGACACATCACTACCATTATCTTCAAGTAAATCATCTTTATATAAATTGCCAAAATATCCAAGAGCTTCAATAGTATCAACAGTTAGTTCATCAAGTTCATCGTCAACAGAGTCAAATAAAAATGACAATGAAAAAAATAAAAATGAATTTTGTTTACCTCAAGGTGTTCCAAAACAAGCAAAAAAAAATCTTGATGAATCAAATGATAAATTGAAAAAAGACTGGAAAAATGTTAATCTTTTAACATCAAATATTTTAGAATTAATGAATGCTGAAGTATACAATAGTTTCTTAGAAAGTGAATCAGATGAATCATTAGAAGAACGTCAATTAAAAACATCAACTCCTGAAAAATCAACAAAAACAAAACGTTCAATAAATGCTAAATCAAAAAGTATTAAAAAAAATAAAAGTGCAAAAAAAAGCAAGCCTGTAATCAATACAAAATCATTAAAAAAATCACCAACTAATGGTGATTCACCTGTACCACTACCTTCAACACCAACAAGACCTTTAAGATGTACAACATCATTGAGAAATAATACACCACGTGCTAATGCAAAAGATGTAAGTGATACAGAAGATTTAAAAGATAGTAGAATAGGTAAAATATGTTTTGCTAAATGGACACATGATAACATATATTATCCTGCAAGAGTAGTAAAAAAATCAAAAGATAACTTTTTAGATGTTAAATTTTTGGATGGTCAATCAAAAACTCTGAATGAAAATTTGGTTGTACCATTACTAAAATCTCTTGTTGATTCAGAAATACATTATCGTCTTCAGAATAAACGATATAGTCATGTTGCAACTGTTAAATCAGTTATTGATTCTAATGTTCCTGATGATGAAATTCAATTTAAAGTTTTAAATGAAGAAAACAACGAAGCAACTGTTGATATAAAAGATATATTTTTAACTGGAAAAGAAATTAAAATGCTTCAAAATAAGGAACCAGATAATGCTGAAGCATATACACCACAAACACTTATTACAGTAACACCAACAAAAAAACAACCATGTGCTTCAACTCCAAAATCAGCTGAAAAAAAAATTACTTCTGAAAGTACAACAAAAGTATTACCAACCGAAAATGCACCATCAAGTTCAAGTGCTAGTAATAATAAACAAGAGGTTAATTTAATGATCAATTGTTTAAGATCTTATGCAATTGAAAAAGATGGTTTTAATGCTGTACAAGAAGAAATTGCTGATATGCCAAATGACATATCAACAAAAGGACCAGTTAATAGAATGAAAGGAAAAGCTAAAAATACTAAAAAAAAAGAAGATCAAGAAATTATTAAACAACTTGGACCAATACCACCAGCAGGATCAAAAATTTTTTCAGGAATGTCTTTTATGATTGTTTGTGTATCAGTACAAACACTTGAAAGATATGCCGATGAAAATCCAATTGATTCAAATTCAGAACCAGAAACAGATAATGAACTTGAATGGACAAGACAACCATTATTAAGAGATAGATTAACTGAACAAATAAAAGCTGGTGGTGGTATAGTTTATGACAAATTTAATGATATTCCACGTGAAAGTTATGGTATTACAAAATTAGTAACAAATGTTCCAAATTCTTCATTGAATTCATTACTATGTTTGTCAGTTGGAATAAGATCTTATAATCATGGTTGGATAATACAAAGTTGTCATCAAAATAAATTAATGAATGCTTCTGATCACGAATTACCATCTGGTTGGAGTTTAAAAAATAAAGCATATGTTGAATTTTGTGAACGACCATCAACAACACCATTCAATCATGCTATTGCTATTATACCAAAAACTGATAACAATAGTTTCTTTGTTCAATATTGGAGCACAATTATTCAAAATCTTGGTGGTTTTGTTCGAGTTATTACTGCTCCAAGTAAGTAAATTAACAAGATGATGATAATCATTATTAATAAATTCAAAAAAAATTCTATTATTATTATGTATTTATGATAATTTTTATCTTTTTCAGCTGAATCATTTGAAGAAGGTACTTTTGTTTTGACAAGTGAAAATTTTCCAGATTGGCTTCCATCACTTGCTGAATATTGTCAATGTCCACTTGTCTCATCTAGATGGGTTATGCAGTGCCTCATCGAGGGAAAAGTTGTTAGTTACGAGGAACAATTAGAATACAAACATGATTACGTTAAAACATCAGAATAATATTTATATTTTAATGGTTTTTTTTGCTTTTTTTCCATACTTTTTTATTATTAATTATTGATGAAAAAAAAAAAAAAAAAAAATGACTTGAAACAACTTTTGTATCTACATATCTTTTGTACAATTTGTTCCTTTTTTTTTTTTTTTTTTTTTCTTTTATATATATAAATAAAACTAGAATATTTTTGTCAATTATTTTGAAATTAATTGTATGATTTTTTTCATAATTAACATTTGTCAACAAAATATTTTCATGGGTTGTAGGTAATATTATTAGAAAATTCAATTCAAGGATTATACCAGTCTAAAAATAAAAGAGAAAATGATATAACCACAATGAAAAATAAAATGAAAGCACGAAGACTAGCATTTCTTTGGATTGCTTGTCTAATTTGTTCATTTGCATCTTTAACATTTTCAGTTGCACCAACTACTGTTGTCATTAATCTATCAAGATCTCGATCTTGTGTTAAAACATTTTCAGTAAAAATTTCTTGTAATTGAGCAATATGAACAACTTTATTTTCAATTATTTTAACTTCTTCTGTTAGTGTATTTAATTCATTATAAAGTTGTTTATTTTCAGCTTCAAGCATTTGCAAATCTTCAGGTGGTAGATCTTCATCATAAGCAAGTAAATTTACATCTCCATTAATTTCTTGTATATTTAATGGACTTGAATCAGTTGATGAATTTTTATTTTTATAATTAACATCATTAATTATATCTGTTTGAAGATTTTTTTGTCTTGAAAAATCATTATTACTCAATTCATTTGATAAATCAAATTTTGACATTTTACGAAGTTCCATTTCTTTTTTTACTCTCATGGCTTTTTGTTCAGTATATATTTTACTAACATTTTTCAAGTATTCTTCAATATGATAAATTATATTTTTTTTATGCTTAAAATTTTGTGAAAATTCAACATTAGATATTTCATTTTTTAAGTCATCAATTGTTTGTAATGATGATGATATTATTTTTTGAACTTGATTGTCAATTTGATTACGCTCAACATCACCAATTCGTTCTTTTACTGCTAAATGATGAGCAAAATTTAAATAAGAACTACGATTTTCAAGAAGAAAAGATTGCAGTTTTGAAATTTCATTAACAAGTGATTCTGTTTTTTTACGAAAAGCTGATTCTTGTCGTCTTTTTCTTAAAATTGGTTTTGTAACATCCGTGTCTAAGTTTTTTTGTCGAAGACTTATCGTTTTTACAGAAGCACGGAACAAAGAGCTCACATCCATTTTTTGTCAAAGTACAATCAAAACACCTGAGTTAACTTCTGTAAATGAGTAAAAAACAATCATAATTTGTTGTAATTTTTTTTTGTTTTTTATTTACCTCTGCTAGAATTTATAGTTGAGATTTAATTTGTTATTGAATAATTTTTCATAGGTCTATAGTGTTATTGTTTTAAATTTTTTTCATACAAGGCTAATTTATGTTAAGAACTTGTAATGACACAACTGACTGCAATTGACAGACATTAAAAGTCAAAACCAGTCAAAACAACAATGAAATGTGGGAACAGGTGGGAAGCAGAGAATATAAAAGGAGTATTTATTTACGTGTCAATAATGGTATGTCTCGTTTAAAAAAGGATGTCCGCCACAGTTGGGTAAATAGTCGATTTTTGAGTATATTACAACTACGTGTAAGTTACTGTAATTTATTGTAACTTACATGGTTACAAGTGTTACAACTTACATGAGATGCTACTTTAAGCCTTTTTTTTACTGACCGTCAATTCATATTTGTACATGTATGCGTCAATTGAAGTGCTATTTAGTGTTTAGAGACAATTAAAATGTAATTATTGGAAGGTTGATAAACATTGTAAAAATTGAAAAAAAAATTTTTACTCAAAATATAGGGCTCAAACTCACAACAAGTTAAAATTTTCCCTTGTAAACATGGCGGCTGTGAAAACAACTAAATTATAACCAAGAAAACTAGAAATAGTTTTTTGCTTTATTATGGCAAATAAATTAATTAGTAATTTTTATAAAAATCCTGAGTGCTGTATATTAGGTGCTTTCTGTTGTGTATTTTTTTTCACTTCCATGTGCATGATCATGCACATGCACCTGTCATGCAAACTTGAGGAGAGAATAATGGCGTTGAACGAATAATTCTTAAAAAATAAGAATTAAAACATGGCTGATCCAGCCCCTCATGTCCTCCGCTGTTGCAAACTGACTTTTTGCTGATTGCGCATTTAATTGCGCATGCGCGAAAATAAACAGAAAAAACAAATAGGTGCTTTCTTTTGGGTGTTTATTTTTTTTCCTGTTTATTTTCACGCATGCGCAGTTGAATGCGCAGTCGGCAAAAAGTCAGATTGCAACAGCGTAGGACATAAGGAGCTGGATCAGCCATGTTTTAATTCTTATTTTTTAAGAATTATTTGTTTCGACGCCACTGCTTTCTCCTCAATTTTGCATGACATACGCATGTGCATGATCATGCGCATTAAAGTGAAAAAAAATAAATACACAAAAGAAAGCACCTAATGAAAGATGCTTTCTTTTGTGTATTTATTTTTTTTCCTATTTATTTTCACGAATGCGCAATCAGCAAAAACTCAGTTTGCAACAGCGCAGGACATGAAGGGCTGGATCAGCTATATGTCAATTTTTATTTTTCAAGAATTATTCGTTCTACGCCAATAGGTGCTTTCTTTTGTGTATTTATTTTTTTTCCTGTTTATTTTCACGCATGCGAAGTTGAATGCGCAATCAGTGAAAAGTCAGTTTGCAACAGCGTATGACAAGAGGGGCTGGATCAGCTATATTTTAATTCTTATTTTTTAAGACTTGTTTGTTCGACGCTACTGTTCTATCCTTAAGTTTGCATGACAGGCGCATGTGCATGATCATGCGCATGAAAGTGAAAAAAAATGAATACACAAAAGAAATCACCTAGAGAGCGTTCGATAGCTGGCCGAGGCCAAAAATCCGGCCAATTTTTGATCATGGTTTATTTTATATGTTCGTAGTGTCAGCACTATTATAATTTCGAATATTTAAATGGGATTTTCTCATAGCGAGTTTTAGGTTTATTAAGTTGTCTTTCTGTTGGCCCAGGCCGAGGCCCTCGGCCAGCTATCGAACGCTCTCATATTTTTGTTTTTAATTTATTTTTGATCATGCGTGAGTTGAATGCGCAGTCAGCAAAAAGTATATTAGGTGCTTTCTTTTGTGTATTTATATTTTTTCACTTCAATGCGCATGATCATGCACATGTGCATATTATAACTGATACAGTGGCGTCGAACAAATAATTCTTAAGGGATTACCTCGGCCAAATTTTGCGGTATAAGAGAGGGGATAAAGCCTATGTTTAATACATTGGTCTGAGAGCCATTGCCAACCTCAAAAAGATGAATTTTTTATTTTTTTTTTTCGATAAAACAATAGTTTTTTGAAATAATTTTTGTATAATAACCTAATATTATTAATCCCTGAAATATAATTGATCAACTTTTTATTCTTTTAAACATTTATTCAATAGTTAAAAAAAATGTGTAAATCGTGAAACACCGCAAAAAAAAAAAAACAGTTGGTTGTACTGAGAGTGCGGTTGTGTTAGTGTATGATATAGCTGCTGTGGCAGTATGTGTGTATCAATGTGGGATTTATTACTGGCGTTTTTAAACCTACGCGCCACAACATGGCGGATCACTATTCGGTGTTGCCAAGCGTACATTAGAATATAGTAGACGTCATATATACTGCTCGATTAGATGAATTTTTTCATACTTTAATTATTAATTATAAAAAAACTAAGCTCCAAACCTCTTCAATTTTTTTTCCATACGTTTTGTTTTGTTTCACTTCATAGCCCAATAGGTTTTTTTTCACGATGTCATTATTTCGATTAAAGATATCGGTATTTTAATGGACTTTTTTTTGACAAAAATCGTATTCTCCATAAGAGCCCATGTTAAAAGTTGTCAACTTTGAAAATTAATAAAAAAATAACGATCTTCCAAACAATTACCAAAAAATTACATAAAATGTATCAGTATTTCAAGAATCAACTGTAAAAATTTCAAAGCATTCTCATTATTAGTGACTGGCCGAGGTAATCCCTTAAAAAATAAAAATTGAAATATGGCTGATTCAGCCTTTCATGTCCTACGCTGTTGCAAACTGACTTTTTGCTGACTGCGCATTCAACTGCGCATGCGTAAAAATAAACAGGAAAAAAAATAAACACCCAAAAGAAAGCACCTATTATGCAAACGTGTAGAGAGAACAGTAGCGTCGAATGGTAATGCTTAAAAAATAAGCAATCAAAACAATTAAAACGTAATTAATCCAGCTCTTCGTGTACAACGCTGATGCAAACTGGCTTTCTAAATCGAAAAAACAAAATAAACCACTGAAAGAAAGGTGCTTTCTTTTGGGTGTTGAATTTATTTCCTATTCATTATTGCGCATGTGTAGTTGAATGCGCAGTCAGCAAACCGATAGTTTATTTATTTTCCAATTTATTTCTATTTATTTATTCATTTATTTATTTTTATGAATACGCACTGCATGGCGCAGTCATCAAAAAGTTAGTTTGCAAATAATTCTTAAAACATATGATTTAAAACATAGCTGATCCAGCCTCTCATGTACTACGCTGTTGCAAACTAACTTTTCGCTGACTGCGCATTTAACTACGCATACTCAAAAATAAATAGGAAAAAAAATAAACACCCAAAAGCTCACAATAAACACACAAAAGAAAGCACCTAGTACCTAGTCAGTTTGCAACAGCGTAGTACATGAAGGGCTGGATTAGTTATGTTTTTTAAGTTTTTAATTCCTACTTTTTCTGAATTACGTTTTGTCGCCATTATTTTCTCCTCAAGTTAGCGCATTAAACATGCGTATTGAAGTGAAAAAAAAAACGCCCCAAAGAAAGCATTTAGCACCTAATTCTCCATGTAAACTGTATATATAAGATTCTATGCAATTATAGATAAAATTTGATGTTTACTTAAATGCAATAAAGCCTTTTAGCCATGTCTTTTTATGTAACTACCGCCAACGACCACATCGGCCTGAATCAGTGTTGGGTAAATGGTCGATTTTTGGGTTTAATACTTTCATACCGGTATGAAAGTATTAAACCGGTATAATACCGGTATGAAAGTATGAAAGTATGAAACTCAGGAACGCCCCCTATGGCATCAAAATTGTCTACCATACCAGCATAAAACTCTCGAATGTCAAATTTTTTGTTGATATATTAATAGATGTATTACAGAATAAACAAATAATATGAACAATATTTGATTATAAAAACAACAACAGTATTAAAGTTACATAAAGTTATTTATATTTAGAATTAATTTTGTTAAAGAAATTAATATAAACATCCTTTCCTCAGCTACCATTTTCCTATGACCATTACCTTTTTATTTAAATAAATAAAGAGCTATGGGAAAAATATTATCCAAGGAAAGGATGTTGCCTGCATGTTAATTTCTCTGTCAAAATTAATTTCGTATAATTAACATGATAACTTCCTTTCTCTTAGCAATCATTTTTTCCCTTATAGCTTTTTATTTGTTTAAATTAATAAAAGCTATGGGAAAGTATTAACTACGGAAAGGATGTTGTTTGTGTATTAATTTCTTTGGTTAAATTAATATTTTATGAATTAACATGTAAACAACATTCTGTCCATAGACATTTTTCCAATAGGTTTTACATAAATAAAAAATAAAAACTATGGAAAAATAACTAAGGAAGGTGTTGCCACATATTGATTTATAAAGAATTAATTGAGCCAAAGAAATTAATAGCCCTCATCCTTTCCTTAGACATTTGAGTTTGCAACAGCGTAGTACATGAAGGGCTGGATTAGTTATGTTTTTAAGTTTTTAATTCCTACTTTTTCTGAATTACGTTTTGTCGCCATTATTTTCTCCTCAAGTTAGCGCATTAAACATGCGTATTGAAGTGAAAAAAAAGCCCTTGAGCATTACCACCTAATTCTCCATGTAAACTGTATACATATATAAGATTCTATGCAATTATAGATAAAATTTGATGTTTACTTAAATGCAATAAAGCCTTTTAGCCATGTCTTTTTATGTAACTACCGCCAACGACCACATCGGCCTGAATGCACCGGTTCTCGTCCGATCACCGAAGTTAAGCAGGGCTGAGCGTGGTTAGTACTTGGATGGGTGACCGCTTGGGAACACCACGTGTCGTTGGCATTCTTTTTGCAATTTTTTTTCAATTAGAAAAAATTTTTCTGGGTATGTCTAGATCACAGGATCTTCAGCTAAACTCCATAGATCTCCAAAGATGGTCCAAATATTTATACCTATTATAATCGATTGTACCTATTAATTTTTGAAGAATTAATTGAGCCAATAGGTAAGCTTCATCCATTCTTTGCCTAAATGTGTGAAGTTTACCTATTGGCTCAATTAATTCTTTAAAAATTAATAGGTACAATCGAATCCGGAAGCCATCTTCAGAAAAAAAATCATTTTTCTCAGAGAAAAATCCATAAGATACCTGCAGATACTCGATTTGATAATATATATCTGTTAACACATGTGTAAAATGATACCATTTGTACGATTTTTAGTTGATCAGCATCAATAATCAAGTTAATTGTAATAATCTTTATATCTGTGACATTCATTATTTCAAGATCTGGATTATTGTTTAGAAATTGAATAATACCAAAAGTAGTAAGTTTCCCAATATGAACAATCCAATCCTTTTAGTCCTTTTAATTTGATAAGAAAGCCATCTGTAATTGTATTAATATAACTTACGTCTAGTTTTTGTAAATTTTCCAAGTTTGTTAAAGCAACGAGAGCTTTTTCAGTAATAGCTCGGCAGTTTTGAATTTCTAATATTTTTAGATTTTTACAATTATTAGCAATAGCAATAATTGTACTATCTCTAAGATTTATTGCATTACGTAAATTTAGATATTCAAGATATCGCAATTTTGATAACTCATCAAGAACAGATGGAGAAGAAAGTGGCTCAGTATGAAAAGATGGTACTATAAAGCTATATCAGGAATTTCTAAACGTCTAAGTTTTTTTACAATTGTTTGAAATTGCAATTATTGATTTTTCACTGAGTCTGATTAAACTTTCAATATTTTCCAACTCTGCCGCAACTTTTTTAAAGTAGTATCATTCATAATGCTACGAGGATTATGTATTTTTAAATGTTTCAAATTCGTGTACGACTTCTTGCAGCTTTCATAACTTAAGTTAAAATTTTTAAATTCATAATTATCGATGAGTAAAATTCTACAAAATAATAATCGGCAATTTTTCAGGTAGATGACGCAATGAAATATTCTCAAATCCAAGATGGCCTCGCCTTTGTTAAGGTATGTTAGCCATGGAGGTCGTGATTTTATACTTATATATATTTATTTGTGGTTAATATATTTTATTTGAACTTATAAAAATAAATTTCGAAAATTTATATACTTGAATTTTGACTTTTTTTTTTCAAAAAATTATCCTACACTAATGATTCCTTTACTAAATTAATGATCTGTTTTTTAGTTTTCATGAAATGGGATTTTATCATTTACCAGCAGTAATCACGCATGTTAAAAATATCAGCGGACAAAAAATAATATACATTGGACATTCAATTACAAAAAAATATACGATACTTAATGAGTCTTGCTTCAGCTTACTTTTATGAGTCATTTAAAAAGTCCTCTAAGAATATAATTGGACCATTTGCAAATGACATCAGTGTAAAGTTAAAGTTAATTATCCCAATTTTCTTATTTAAATTTACTCGACAATTTAAACAAAACAATTCAAATTAAAAAAAAAAATAAATAAAACAATCATTAATTTTTTTTAGTGGATAGCACGTTTAATTGGATTAAATGAATTTTTACCTCGTGGAATTTTCATAAAAATGCTTGCAAGATATGGCTGTGATCTTGTCACTGTTGAACGTGACATTTGTGAAAACATTTTGTTTACTTTACAAAGTAAATTATTTCAACTTAATAAATTATGTTTATATTTTCTTAAAATTAATTATCATTTTTTTTTTTATTTTTTATTCAAGACGCTACTGCCAGTTGTAATATTGGGACACATGAACCAGCTGGTACATCAACAAAAACAGTTATTCATTATGCCATAATAAGAAATACATTCTGGTCAATTCCAAAATTTCGATTATGGAGAAACAGAAAATTTAGCTAAATACAATTCATCAATGCCTCCATCTTATGATTTATCAAAAA
The DNA here is from genome assembly GCF_014905175.1 of Aphidius gifuensis. NCBI lineage: Eukaryota > Metazoa > Arthropoda > Insecta > Hymenoptera > Braconidae > Aphidius > Aphidius gifuensis. Next base: position 11,579,325 of record NC_057788.1, read on the forward strand.
TAAATATTCCAATTGCATTTTTTTATACAAATAATGATTGGCTGGCTTGATCTTGCGAATTTTTTTTTTGATTTTTCATTATTTCTAAAATTTTTTCATGTGATGGTTCATCGATAAAACGACCATAATTATATTCAAATAATCGAATATAATACGTGAATGAATGAATGAATGAATCAATCAATTATCATAAATTACATCAAATAACTTTACCGATTACATTGTTCGTTTAATAATAGGATAAAGATAATGTATCCTCAAACCTTTCAAATTCTTTCAATATTTAACAATACTGTATTCGTTACGTCAGACATTATGTCACAAGCAATACCAAGATATTCCAAGTTTTGAAAATTTATCCATATTTTTTAAGAGAAATTCTAGCTACATCATAAGAAGCGAATGAAATGTCAAGATGTTTTAGATTTTTGCATGTACAAAAAATAGTATTGAGTATTTCTGTAGAGAGGTTCTTCGCAAATCCATTCTCTGTACTCATCGTGAAGTCGAAGTATACTTAATGTTGGAGTTTATTAAATATAGAAACTATTCATTCATTTTGTATGTAATAAATATTAATAATTTTTTCAATATTTAAGCTTTATATAATAACAATTGATGTTTTATTTTTTAAGTGAAAAAATAATCGTTGACAACAATTGGCACCACTAAGCTAAACAAAAATGAAAAAATGATCTGGATTAAGTTAATGAAGTAATTTACCAAAAAAAATGTAATGGAATTATAAATAAATATTTAAATACTTTTGGTTTTTTTTTTCAACAGGTTTCTGGCAGATACATGATACATTCAATTAAACTTGACTATCTTTTAGAGTATTTGGAGTTAGAGGTAAAGAAGCAATGGCATATAAACGTGATCTTGAAAAAAGTGATATCAAGATAAAAATAAATGCATACATTTTGGTAACAAAAAAAAAGATATTTATTCATTGGTTTTGCATATTAAAATTTGATAAAAATAATATAATGTTTTCAATTTATCAAGGTGAAGAGAATTAGTTTTTTGCATAATTGGTCAGAGCCATGATAAAAAACAAGTTGGTTATTTAGTTAGAAAATTTTTCAAAAATGAATGTTTTAGTTTCATATGTTGATGTACCTAGTAAACAATGGGTTAATGATAATTATTGTGATAAAATATAATCATCATTTTTTTGTGTTTAATTATTTCCGGTGTATTTAAGTGTACAAATTAATTTGGGCTGATGAAAGAAGTGTTTTTAAAGCAATAAGAAGAGAAAAGAAATGATATAGTTGATAATTTAATTAACACCATGTTATAAAATGACGATGTCTTAAAACCTGGTCAAATAAATGATGTTGAAATTTAATATATATGGAACAATTTAGCTTATCGTGCTATCAATCCAAATTCACCATTGCCACCTGTTAAAAATGATCTACTTGCACTAATTAAAGCAATGAAAAAATTGATTCATGTGTAGAGAAGGTCATAAAATTATTTCTAATTTCAAAAGAAAGAAAAGATACAAAAGGTTTAGAAAATAATAATACAATTGCAGCTATGTAATGATTTTTTATTTTTATTATTTTACACAACTACTGATGTGAATGTTGAAAATGTTTATTATTTGTTTATATAGGGATTTGAAAGAGGTACATAAGATGCACTCGTTCAGAATAAAAATATTTCAGTTTCAACAGACAAAGATTCAACAAAGTTACTCCTGAAGTTGATTTAGACGATCATGAAAAATTATTAATTTTTATTTAATAAATTAATTAAGAAATAAATATCTTATCATGTATTTTTTTTTCAGTTTAATGACTGACATGCTTTGTTTTTGGAGATTTAACTGGATTCAATTCAATCTTATTCTATTAATTTTTTTGTTTTAGATTAAGATACTTAATAGTTAATCAAATAAATGAAAATACTTTTTATTTTTTAAGTATAATATTTGTTTTTTATTTTAGAAAAGTCTTTAGAAACATTTGTGTTTGTATGAATATTTGTTTAGGTGAAGAAAATTAATCTATTTATTTTTGTGAATTATTATTTACGAAAAAATTCATTGTCAGTAAGATGATTATCATATTCAAGAATTTATTGAAGCAGTTTGTGAATGTCAGCAATAAATTGCATGTTAATCAAAAAACAAAAAATAATACAAATAATTTTTTGAATTTGTAAAGACATAAGTACAATTAAAGGTAAAAATAATTGTTTCATACATAAAGATGTTTGAGAAATTATATATATTTTTGAACTTTGTTTTACAATAATATTAACATTATCATTAAATTTTTATAATTTCAAGTAACAAGTATAATAATAATAATGTTCTTTTACAATATCTTCAGAATGTCTTTGATTTAGTAACGTATTTACTATTTTGTATGTGTATTTGAGAATAAATTATGGAAGAATATTACGCGTACATTAAAAAGAAAGACATACGATAAATTCAATTATATCTATTCGATAACTAACCATTGAGATTTAATTATTGACCTAGAGTCTTGTCTTATTGCCGGATTAAATATTTTTATATGTAAAATGATACCATTTGTACGATTTTTAGTTACTCGATCAGCAGCGATAACCGATTCAATTGTAATGTTATCTACATCCCAGACACTAATCTCTTCAAGGTCTGGGTTATTTTTTATAAATTGAATGATACCAGTATCAGTAAGCTTTTCGCAACCAACACAACACAATTCTTTTAATCCTTTTAATTTGATAATAAAGCTGTCTGAAATATCGAGTACACTTACGTCTAGTTTTTGTAAACTTTCCAATTTGGTTAGAGCAAAGAGAGCTTTTTCAGTAATAGCAATGCAACCACTGATTACTAAACTTTTCAGGTTTGTACAATTATTAGCAATAGCAATAATTGTACTATCTTCGAGATTTTTTGCCGCACGCAAATCTAGATGTTCAAGATGTTGTAATTCTGATAACTCATCAAGAACAGATGGAGAAAGAAGTGAGTCCCCAGGAATAGAAGGTACTATAACGCAACCAGGAATTTCTAAACGTTTAAGTTTTTTACAGTTGTTTGAAATTGCGATTATTGATTCCTCACTGAGCTCAATGGAATAAAGCAATACTAAACTTTCGAGATTTTCTAACTTTGTTAACTTTTTTAAAGCAGTTTCATTCGTAACTTGGTGATAAGAGTTTGTTATACACAAGTGTTTCAAATTTTTGCAATATTTAACAATTGCGTTTGCTAACTCAGGTGTTATATTACAAGAGATATTAAGATATTCTAAGTTTTGAAAGTTTATCCAATTTTCGAGAGAAATTTCAGCTACATCATAGTCACCAGATGGAATGTCAAGATGTTTTAAATTTCTGCATGTACAAATAATAGTATTGAGTTCTTTTGTAGAACGAATCATCGGTAGGTTGATATATTCCAAATTGACGAGTTTATTAAATAGGGAAAACTCTTCAGGTAAATTATTTAGTTCAATATTAAGATGAACAAGTGTAGTTTTGTCTGCTATTTCTTGAAAAATTATGTTGTCTAATGAAAAGCCATGTACGGTCAATTTTTGAAGATTTTTAAATTTTTTAAGAGTCTGAAAATAATAAACATTTATTTTATTAATAGAATTGTTTGTCACAAGTGATAAGCAACTAGTTGGTATTTAATAAAAACTTACCAAAAAAACTGTTCTTTTTCGGCGATCCAAAGATTTTAAAAAAAGATGAATTTCATTAATTTCTTTTGGAAGACTATTTATTATTCCAAATAGATCAAATTTCAAATCATTGTCAAAAACCTTTTTCACTATTATTTTAATGCATTTCAGTTTATCCAACAGTGTAAATGCTTGAACAAAGTGAACAGCATTTTTAGTTAATGAATTGCTATCAAATACACATTCAAAACTTGTTAAATTTTTACAGTGATCACCAACAAATGGCAAAATACTTAAATTGCAAACATCTGAGAGAAACAATTCTTTTAAATACATACCACATCTCAATAATATTTCCTCGAGGTATGATTGTGTCAGCAAACGGTTATCATAAGAACGTCCAATTGATGGTTCACATTTGTATTTTTTGATGTCATACCAAGCTAGTTGACATGCTTCTTTCCATTTGGTACAAACTAGAATCAAACGTATCAAATTAAAAATTTAATATATATACATTAATATTTCATTAACAACAAAGAAACTTTATTTCGATAATAATAAATACCTTTTTCCATGTCTATTCTTTCTGGTATTGACAGCAGCATAAAGATTTTTGCTAATGAGTCGCAATCCAGTAAATTGCTGACAATTTTTTTTTTATCCTTGTCACCATTATCAGACGTTTGTCGGTCTTTCTCAACACATATTTTTTTTTCACTCATTTTGAGTAGATACTCTTAAAATATATATTAAAATCAAAAAATAATGATGAACTTGAATCTGTTACAACCAGAATAAAATAAACAAAAATAACCAAAAAAAATAGATCAATTAATGTTTGTTAAACACAATTCAAAGATTAAAAACACGTGGGTAAAAGTTTTTTCGTTTTTTCTAAAATGATCTTTTTGTCAACAAAACTTTTAGCTGAAAACGACTCTTCGCAGCTTTCTAAAAATTCAAAATTGAATTTATAAATGTCGATAAGTAAAAAATCTACTTGCTAACAAAATGATAGCCGGTAATTTTTCAGCTATATTTTTCAGCTGAATGAAGCGGTGTCTTCTCACTCTTTTCTGTTATAGAACTGCTTCTTGCTGCTTCTTGCTCCAGTATTGCGGGAGTTATTGCGGGTCCAACAGTCCGATTCACAGGGTATTAGAATTTAGGGCTTTTTCCCTCCACTGGCGGCGCTTATGAACCTTTTGTAATTTGTATGTGAAATCCAGAGTTGGGCTTATTTTATCCGGCCGTATTATACGCCGTATGATATGCCGTATTATACAGCCCTGTTTTTTTGGCGTCGTATTATACGTTTTATCCGCAGATCGATAAAAAAGAAATTGGTAAAAATGTAAAAATAAAATATGTAATTTATTTATTAAATAAAAAAAATGTCCCAGGAAAAGCAGTAGCTAAGGAAAAGATGTAGTTAAGGAATTAATGTAGCTTGAAACATACTTTTTCTGGCCACATTAATTCCTTAGCTACTGCTGGTCCTTGAGATTTTTATTTATTTGATAAAGAAAATACATGTTATTTTATTTTTGAAAAATAAAAATGTCCAAGAAAAAGCAGTAGCTAAGAAATTAATGTTGTTTACCACATAATTTTATTAGCTACATTAATTCCTTAGCTACTGCTTGTTCTTGGTATTTCCATTCATTTAATAAATAAATTACATATATTTTATTAAATAAATCAAATAAATACACTTTCATTGTTTAAACATAAATTACATGTTTACATGTATATATGCAGCACTGCCATATTATCCGGTTTTATCCCTATATTACGCGTATTATACGAAATGCGTATAATATTCCCAAAAACCTAAAAAGCCCAACACTAGTAAAATCCAATGGAATTTATATTGAAAAAATTTTACAGGCGCTATCAGTGGCAAAAAAAAGCCCTAAATTGTATAAAATTTGCCCTGTGAAATGGACTGCCGCAATAACGATACGCCGACAATAAAGAAATATTAGTCGCGATAGAAAAACATGGAGGCGCTTGTTGTTGATTTCATAAGCAGCAAATGCAAAAATAAAGGCCGGTTTTTTCATCCAACAGTTAACTAAGGTTTAAACTCCAGGATAGCTATTCTCGACATAATTATCCCCTGTACCGGGGATAACATGAAAACGCTCAAAAGCGATATAGTCGTTTGATGGAAACCATTGAAAAAGATACAAATAAAGCCATAAATTAAGGTGAATTTCCACAAAATAGTTATCCCTGTCGCCGGGGATAACTGAGGGGATAATTATGTCGAGAATAGCTATCCAGCAGTCCAATTCACAGGGCATTACAATTTAGGGCTTTTTTCCTCTACTGGCGGCGCTTGTAGAGCTTTTGTATGTGAAATCTATATAAAAAAAATTTGACAAGCGCCATCACCGGCAAAAAAAAGCCCTAAATTGTAAAAAATTTGCCCTGTGTTTAAAAAAAAGTTTACAAAACCAACAATTATATGACGTATCAATTATTAACAAATATTTTAAAATTGTGAATGGAACCTTAAAAGAGCCTTGATGAAAATGATTTCTTCTCTTTTCTCCGATATTTTTCCTGTTTCTCTGATTTTCCTCGATTTTTCTTCGATTTTTTCCGATTTTTCAAAATCAGAGTAATTCCGAAAAAATCGGAGAAATTATTTTCACCAAGGAGAACTATCATCTGAGTTCTTTTTATTGTTTATTTTGTTTTTTGGCGAACCTCAAATAGAAAATTCGTCAATATACTTCATTTGCTGCTGCAGCTGCTTTTTTAACTTTGTTAATGTCATTTTTCATATTTATCCAAAATTTTGTTATGTGTATATCAATATTATCACAGCCATTAAAAAAACATAAATAATTCTACGCATATGCGCCCACGCGTGCGCTGATGGAAATCACATATCAGAAAAAAAACCAGAAACTTAGAAAATATAACGAAGTTCCCCCGCCGGGAATCGAACCCGGTTCTTTTTGCTTACCGGGCAATCGCCTTGACCACTAGACCACAGGGCTTCTTATTTTTTCTAACTTTCATCAAGTTAACTCCAACGTCCTTCTATGAGTCAATTCATTTTTTCCTGCACCCGTATTCACAGGGCATTACAATTTAGGGCTTTTTTCATCCACCAGTGGCGCTTGTGGAGCTTTTTTATATGTAAAATCTATATAAAAAAATTTTTATAAGCGCCATCAGTGGGAAAAAAAACCATAAATTGTATAAAATTTGCCCTGTGAATACGGGTGCTGAACAATTCTGAATGCCGAGTTAATAGGTAATAGGAGCTTTCTTTTGGGTGTTTATTTTTTTTCCTATTGATTTTCGCGCATGCGCAGTTAAATGCGCAGTCGGGTAAAAGTCAGATTGCAACAGCGTAGGACATAAGAAGCTGGATCAGCCATGTTTTAACTCTTATTTTTTAAAGGCGTGTGGCCACTAGCATAGTTTTTCGAACAAGTTCTATGCCATAGTCCATTTATTACCAGAAACATCTAGATTATTCCCAGTTATCACTGAAAAAGTCAGTTGTTTCTGGTAAAAAATGAACTATGGCATAGAATTTGTTCGAAAAACTATGCTAGTGGCCACATGCCTTAAGAATCATTTGTTTTGACGCCACTGTTCTCTCCTCAATTTTGCGCAGTGATAAACATAAACATAGATCTGCAGTCCAATTCACAGGGCATTACAATTTAGGGCTTTTTTCCTCCACTGGCGGCGCTTGTAGAGCTTTTGTATCTGAAATCTATATAAAAAAAATGTTACAAGCGCCATCACCGGCAAAAAAAGCCCTAAACTGTAGAAAATTTGCCCTGTGAATTGGACTGCTGATGACTTAGCAATCAAAATTGTAAAGTATTATAAAAACTTTAAAGAGTTACGTATAGGTGTTATTGATCAAACAACAAGTGAAACTCTTTTAAAAAAATTAACAGAGTTGGAAAATCTTGAGAATTTCCTTGTTGAAAATGATTTCTCCGATTTTCTTCGATTTTTCTCGGATTTTCTCTGATATTCTTCCGTTTCCTTCTGATTTTTTTCCGTCTGTCTCCGATATTTTACCGATTTTCTCCGCATCGCTCCGACTCTCTACGAGTTTCTCCGATTTATTCCCTTTTAATCCGATTTTCTCCACATATTGTTAAATAAAGATTTCAAAGCAAAATAGGATTAAAACAAAAAAGCTTTTTTAATTTAATACGACAAATATGGCTACGGAAAATATGTAGCCAAATAAATTAATGAGTAATCTTTATTAAGATTAGCTATATTTGCCTTAATAAATTGAAATTATTGTGGCTATTTATGATGGTTTCATATGTTGCAACCTTTCTTTCAAATGGGAAAAATATTGAAAAAATCCTAAAAAAAAGTCACGCATGTAGTAGGAACGAGTTCTATAGATAGCGCAAAAAATGTTTACATGCTGACCAGACTATTGCCCGAACTTGCCTGCGCAAAAACTGAATTTCGTGAGCTGCGTAGGTTGGCGGAAGAATGGGAAGGTGGAGGTGGTATTTCTGGCGGTAGACCGCCGTGAAGGAAAACCCCTGTTATCTCGTACTGGACATCGTGCTTGACTGACATCTCGTGATCCACGAGTGTTAAATAGTTTTCGTTTTTTTTTAATTTAATTTAATTAATTTCATTATAAAAATTAAAAAACTTCTGGTAAGTAGAAATCACTTTTTTATTTTCTCGCTTTTCATCAATAACATGTAATTTTATTTCGAAAGGTTATATAGTGGTTTTATAGTGAAATTAATTTCTTATTATTTTTCAGTATTAAAGCATGATGGGTTTAAAAGAGATTTGTGGCCAGCTGAGAGATCAAGAAGTCGTTGATCATGTCAGCAAGGAAAGGTTTGACATCAACAGCCTGGATTATGATTCTCTATTCGAAATATTCATGCGGCTGCCAATACCAGAAAGAATAGCCATGGAAGAAGGTATAATTATTGAAATAAAGTTTCTATTAACAATCAATGTTTTATTATTATTAGTTCTTTAATTTGTTATTTTTTATTCTAGTTTGTCCCAAATGGAAAGAGATTTGTCAACATGCTTGGTACGACATTAAAAAATACAAATGTGGTATATCAATTGGACGTTCTTATGATAACTGCTTGTTGACACAATCATACGTAGTAAAAATACTATTCAATTGTGGTTTTTTTTTGAGAGAACTATCTCTTTCAAATGTTTGTGATTCAAGTATTATGCCATTTGTCGGTGAACACTGTAAAAATTTAACAAGTCTTGAATGTGAATTTGAAGACGATTCATTGATGAATCATCCTTATCATTTTGTTCAAGCGTTTAGACAGTTAGATCAATTAAAAAAGATTAAATTACACATGAAATATTATGAATGGGATTGTTTAATTGATCTATATGAAATAATCAATAGTCTTCCAGAAGAAATTAATGAAATTCATCTTATTTCTAAAAATAAGTCAGTACGGAACAAAAGGCTTTTTTTCGTAAGTTAACATTAGTTACTAGTTGTTTAGCACTATTAAATGAATACAATTCAATCAATACAAATTATTCTAATGAATTTTTATCTTTTTTCAGACTTTACAAAAATTTGAAAATCTTCAAAGTTTGACATTACACGGCCACTGTTCAGACAACGTTATTCAAGAAATAGTCGAAAAAACAACACTGGTTTATCTTGACATCAAATTAATAAGGATGCCCGTAGATTACTCATCATTTAATAAACTTGTAAATTTGGAACATATCAACCTATCGACCGTGATGTTCGATCGCATGCCAAATTTAACTACAGATGTACTCAATACTATTTTCAGTACATGCAAATATCTGAAGTACCTTAATATTCCAAACGGCTCATATGAAATAGCTGAAATTCCACTCAAAAACTGGATAAACTTTCAATACTTGGAACATTTCAGTATGAGTTGTAATACAATATCTGATGACTTAGCAATCAAAATTGTAAAGTATTGCAAGAGTTTAAAAGAATTACGTATAAGTGTTGTTGATCGAACAACAAGTGAAACTGCTTTAAAAAAATTAACAGAGTTGAAAAATCTTGAAAATTTATCATTGTTTGGCCACATTACATGCAGTGATGACGTAATAATAGCAATTTCAAAAAATAATAAAAAACTCAAACGTTTGGAATTGCCCATATTTTCATCAACATACGTTCTTAAGGAGTTATCAAAATTGAAATATCTTGAACATTTAAATTTGAATAATGTAACGAATATTAAAGATAGTACCATTATTGCTATTGCTAATAATTGTAAAAATCTCAAATGTTTAGAAATTCAATTTGCTTTAGATATAACTGAAGCACATTTTATTATTGCTTTAACGAGTATGGAAAATTTACAAGAATTAAACGTATCTAACTGTGTAAATATAACAGACAATATCATCATCACATTGAAAGCATTAAAAAAGTTAAGTTGTGCTAGTTGCAAGAAACTTACTAATGCTGGTATTATTCAACTCATAAAAAATAATCCAGATCTTGAAAACCTCGATATCAGCGATATCAATAATATCACAGCTGACGTAGTTAATTGTGCCGATAAGATAACTAAAAATCGTACAAATGGTATTATTTTGCACATACGGACTTGTGATTGGAAACTTTTAAAAGCTACTCAGTCAATTGAATCTCAATGGTTGGTCTTTGATTTTTATTAATTAAAATATTATCGTATTCTTTTCTGTAATTTATGCGTGATATTTTACTGTGATGTATATATATTCTTAAGAAAATATAATTATAATTTGTAAAAAAACATTACACTAATGAGTACTTACAAAAAGTAAATAATAATACTTAATGCTTTTATTTACACGTGTTATTTTCACTAGATAATGATGTATCATTAAAAGAACATATTGTAATACTGTATATAACTTAGAATGATAAAAATTCAAATCTTAATGTTATGATTTTGTAAAATAAAATTCAAATTTGTATGAGTAAACATAACAATCCACAATATTTTCCATCACAAAACATGCCAAAAGTAGTTTCTATTTGAAATAATTTAATCCAAGTTTAATGATATAAATTAAAATATGTTATATTTTTTAATTTAACAGGTGTCCTTAGCAGAAGACTCAACAACAGATTCATAGATACTTGTTAATAAAATGAGCACTTTTCCAATAGCTGTTTAATATAGCTACTTTATAGAAACTACTAAACATTAATAGCAATTTTGCTAGTGGTCACCGGGCCACAATTTCAAATTAAAATTGTACAGAATTGCGCGGGTTAACGGTAAAGAGAGAGAGAGAGAGATAAGCTACTCTATAGTTACCAGTCGATGCTCAAACAGTGGTTACATATAGATATTATATATATATTGACAATGACATCAATATTACCTACTGGACAATAAATGAGATGTTCATCTCCCTGTATTTTTAGTCTTCTCGGTTTAACCTCAAAGTCTTTTCAAATAAAGTTTACAATTTACATATTTATTGCAATTTATTGATCTTTAATGTTTGACGATTGACAACGATTGACGAGTAAAAAAAGAAAAACATCAACAGTACTGTCATTCCACGTGTATATATTATAATTTATCAATTAAGATGGTATTTTTCTTTGAAAGCGACGGTAAACAACAATTATAATATTATAATTTTTAAAATTTAAATAATAAGTATCATCTACTTATCTTACATGCACTTACATGTGTCCTATGTTGTTATCATTTTCTCATGTTGAGTTCAATTTATTATTGTGGTTGTTTTATTCATAATTTTCAGTTGTTCAACCTCCTGTTACCTTATTTATGGGTATTGATAAACATGAAAGTACGTACTTCTACTTGAATTAATTTATTTAAAAATCAAAAAGTTAATTATGATAAGATATTACAATCAGTTGTGTATTTTGTTTAGATGAGGATTTAATAAAATGGGGCTGGCCAGAAGATGTTTGGTTTCACGTAGATAAATTTTCTTCTGCCCATGTTTATCTTCGACTTCGACCAGTAAGTACATTCAAATTCAAATGAATTACATTTTTATTTATTAACAACTAATTATAATAATAAAATATTGATAAAATTATTTTTCTAGGGCCAGACAATCGATGATATACCAAGTTCAGTTCTCGAGGATGCTGCACAACTTGTAAAAGCCAACAGTATTGAAGGTAACAAAGTCAATGACGTTGGTATTGTCTACACAATGTGGGCAAATTTAAAAAAAACACCTGGCATGGAAGTTGGTCAAGTTAGTTTTCATAAAGAAAAAGATGTAAGAAAAATGAAAATAAGTAAAAGAATAAATGCAATTGTCAATCGTTTAAACAAAACAAAAAGATCAGCTGAGCCAAATTTTCGAGGTGAACGTGAAGAAAGAGATAGAAAAGAAAGAGAGGATCAAAAAAAAGTAATACGTGAACGTAAAGAAAAAGAAAAAATAGAAGAAAAAAAAAGACAAGATGAAGCAGAAATAAGAAGTTACACATCACTTTTTACTGAAAATAAAATGACAACAAACACAGAAGCTGGCTATGATTCAGATGATTTTATGTGATTAATCTATTTTCAATTTTATTCATAATAAATTATATTAAAAAAATTAAATGTGCCTGTGTGATGATCAAGTTGATAAAATAAATTAATACTTGTAGATATTAAAAATTTAAGTTAATCTAATTTTAAATTATCATCAACTTTCTAATAAATTAATATTAACTGAATTAAGTGCATCTATTATCCATTTTGGATAATTTTTATCAGAATACAAAGTGTCCATGTAATCTTTGACGAATTTTGGAAAACATTGGTTAACAATACTCGTACGAATGTCTTTCATAAGTTTTAATTGAAATGCAATATTGTGAACAGTCAAAAGATGACAAGCTACTGTTTCAACAGTCACAATATGATGAATATATGCTCTTGTGTATGTTTTACATGTAGAACAATCACAATTTTCATCAATCGGTTTTAAATCATTTTTATAAATTTGTTGACGTAAACTCAATTGTCCAGTTCGAACTAATGCACATCCAAATCTCTATAAATATAAAATTTAAGTGTATTAATTTTTGTTTTCCTTGTTGCTTTCATTGACTGAAATTTAAAATAAAAATTGAATAAAATACTCACAGCTGTTCTTGTTGGAAAAACACAATCAAACATGTCAACTCCAAGTGCAACACATACAACTAAATCAACAGCAAATCCAACACCCATGAGATACCTTGGTTTATTTTTTGGAAGAATATCTGTACTCACATGAACCATTCGCCAAAAATCATTTTTACTTTCACCACCACTTAAACCACCAACTGCAAAACCATTGACGTCACGTTTAATATGTTCCTCAGCACTTTGACGTCTTAAATTTTCATCTAAAGCACCTTGAACAATTGGAAATATACTTTGTTCATGTGGACGTTTATCAGCAGCTAAGCAACGATCCAACCACCTAGTTGTTCGATGCATTGCTTCTTCAACTCTTGGACCAGTTGATGTTGTTGGTATAACATCATCCAATTGCATCATTATATCAGCACCAATAGCATTTTGTATTTCTATTGAATGTTCTGGTGTCAACATACATTCAGAAGTTTCATCAAATGGTGATCTAAATTTAACTCCGTCTTCAGTTACTTCTGCTAATTTCATTAAAGATACCATTTGAAATCCTCCAGAGTCTGTTAATAGTGCTCTATTCCAATTCATAAATTTATGTAGACCACCTGCTTCTTTTAAAATTTCTGGTCCCTTAAATTAATTAATAAATTAATAATAGATTAATTATAATTAAAAAAAAATTAATATTATTTACCGGACGTATTCCCAGATGATATGTATTACTCAACATTATTTGACAATCTAATTGTTCCAGTTGTTGAGGTAACAATCCTTTTAATGTACCCTAAAAAAATTTTATAATATATGTATTTTTTTAATTAAAATATGTAAACAATGCCACACGTATAACCTATAAAATAACAATGAGTTTTAACAAACCTGTGTTCCAACTGGCATAAAAACTGGTGTATCAACATGATGATGAACTAATGTCATTACTCCAACTCTTGCTTTGGTTGTTTTACACTCATTTGTAACTTTGTAAATTAATGGTTTATTTGTATTATTGTTCATTTTTGTAACTATTGACTTTTTTTGTGAGATCAAAACCATGCCATCAATGACAACGTGTCTCATGCGACTTCTAAAAGCAATCATGATAGTTCATCATAGGCGCCATACTCTTTTTCTTTTTTAGTTAAAATAGAGAGGAAGAGAGATAGAACATCCGTACACACGTGGTTTTTTTAAATCGATATATCATATACACTTGTTAATTTGTTTTTTATTATTTTGAAAATTCTTACAATGATAATTATGCTACGATTGCATTATTTTTTTTGTTCGTTTTTTAGTTTATGTACAATTGAAAATACATAACTTTTTGTTTTTCGACTTTATTTTATTATTAGTTTATTAATAAACAAATTAATCAAATCCTGAGGGCATTTAATTTAAAAAAACAATTAATTAGTACCTAATTTTTATGCCGTAATAAGTATCATCTGGTAGTTATAAAATGTGATGTTTGAACACACTGATAAAGCGATAAAATTAAAAATTAATTATAAGTCAATAATTTCATTTATGTTTCATTCTTATCATTATCAAATTTATAAAATTATCAGAATTTAAAAGATAGAATTATAAATAAAAAGAAATAATAATAATAATCGAAGAAATGAGCAGTTCTTTTCAAGTCTTAGCAATATTGTAATCACTTTTAAAAATTTGTTATAAAAAATCAGCGTGTGACCGCATTAGATGACGTCAGTAAAATTCAGAATCAGAACTGTGCTGAGAGTCATTGATTCTTCCATTTAAATAAACTTCTGATGTTTGTTGAATTGATGGTGCTTGTTTTGTAGATTCCCAACTTTGCCCTATTAATGCAAAAAAAAAACAAAATTTATAATAATTTTGATATAATAACAAGTATATAAATGTATACATTTATAATAAAATGATAAAAATAATAACCATGTGCTGCGAGAATAGTTGCGAGACATTTGGCAACTGCTGGATTTGGTGCACATGCAAGTGCTGGAGTTAAACCATCAGAGTCAACAGCAACAACGCTAGCACCAAGTTGTAAAAGTCTTCTGGTAACACCAACAAGGCCATTTCTTGCAGCAAGATGAAGTGGAGTTTTTTGTTGTTTATTTACCATGTTGATAGTGAGTTTCATTTGATTTTGTGATTTTTTTAAATTATCTTTATTGTTACCAAGTGCCTCAATTCTATCAAGTAGAAGTGAGGCAGCAGTTGAATGACGTCTCTGACAAGCTAAATGAAGTGCAGAATTATTGGCTGAATCAACAGCTCTTATGTCAGCTTTCCATTCAATTAACAATTCAATTGTATTTATATGACCAGTAACTGCAGCACTGAGAAGTGGTGTTCGTCCAGCATAATCTTGTGCTTCAAGTCCTGCAAGATCTGGACCAACTGAAGATAAAATTAATCTTGCACACTCAAATGATCCAGCAGCAGCAGCAATATGAAGTGGCAATCTTCCACCAGGTGTATCACGTGGTGCTGCTACTGTTTGTCCACCAAATTTATTGATTAATAACTCAAGACATTGAGCTGAGCCTTGATGAACAGCACAATGTACAGCAGAAAATGGATTACCTTCAAGTGTATCAACTAAATTATGATCAAGTAAAAATTCAACACATTTTGCATTTTCATTGTAGCAAGCCCAATGAAGAACTGTACATCCTTGATCATCCTTAAGAGTTACAGCTGTTGAATCAATTTTAACAAGTGCAGCAAGTGCATTTAATCGTCCACAAGCAGCAGCCAAATGAAGTGGTGTTTTACCATTTAAATCTTGAGCTGAAACTCTAGCACCATGTTCAAGAAGCATTTCAACCATGGGTAAATCTTGTTCTTTTACAACAGCACGAAATAGTGGTGTATGTTTATTAATATCTGGTAAATTACAGTCTGCTTTGTACTTTAGTAATAGGGAGGCACAATCTTTAACACTATTTGCCACTGCAAGTGTCAATGGAGTACGATATTTAGCATCACATTTATCAATAACTGATGGATCTTCAGTACTTTGAAGAAGTAATTTAAGACAATTAGTATGTCCCATTGCAGCAGCACAATGAAGAGGTGTACGTTTCGTAATATTATCTTGTACTGATACAATAGCTCCAGATTTGAGTAATTGACTAACACATTGTTCTTGGCCACGATATGCAGCAAGATCTAAGGGAGTTTTACCAGTATCTTCACATATATTTGTGCTAGGAAATAGTGGTAATAGAAGTCTTAAAATCTCTGAATGACCATGATAGGCTGCAATATGTAAAGGAGTAAGTGATGGAATTGGAAGTTCTTGATTGTCATGACGAATTGATGAATTTGTTGTTCCACCAACAATTGCTGATAATTGAGTTTTTCCAAAAGCAGATTCATGAAGTAGAGCTTCAAGTGCTGGTTGATTACCACCAGCAACAGCATAATGAATAGTTGTAAATCCTCGTTTATCACGTAAATGAGGATTTGCTCGATGATCCAAAAGATATCGAACACATTGATCTAAATTATCAGATGGATTTGATGCAGCTGCAGCAAGATGAAGACAAGTTGCTCCATTGACATCTTGAGCATTTGGATCACTACCATAACCAATAAGTGGAAATACACAAGCATAGTGATTTTGACTTGCTGCATAATGAAGTGCTAATCGATTATCATTATCAGAAAGACGAAAATTAGCACCACTTGAAAGTAAAAGATCAAGACAATCAACTGATCCTTTTAATGCAGCTGAATGTAATGGTGTTCTACCACCAATATCACGTGAATCAATTTTACGACTATCAACTTGTAATAATTTTCTGCAAACTTCAATATGACCAGCAAGACAACTCAAATGTAGTGGTGTACGTTGTTCAGCATTTCTTGCTGCTGGAGAAGCACCACATTCTAATAATGTCATTGTTAAACATTCATGACCAAACCATGCTGCAATATGAAGTGCAGTATTACCATTTTTATCTCGTGTATCTGGTGAAGCACCGGCATCCAATAGACTCTTTGATCTCGTAAATCTTCCATGAATCGCTGTCATATGAAGAGGTGTTCTTCCATCCTGAGATTGCACATTTATTCTAGCACCTGAATTTAATAATGACTCATGACAATCAACACCTCGTGTACTAGCTGCTGCAACATGAAGTGGTGTTTGTCCTCGATAATTTGCAACCTCAATATTTGATCCATGACGAATTAATTCCATAACTGCATCAACATGACCATTTAAACATGCTAAATGTAATGGAGTATTTCCATAAACATTTTTAGCCTCAATATCAGCACCAGCTTCAATTAAAATTCTAATACAATTAATTTGACCAGCTGCAACTGCAGCATGAAGAGGTGTATAAAGATCAACATCACGTACATCAATTTCAGCATTGTGATCTAATAATATTTTAACAATTTCATGATGACCTTGATGTGCTGCATAATGCAGTGCTATTCTATCTTTTTTATCTTGTGCATTTACAGCACAATCAGGATGTTCTAAAAATAATTTAATCATTTCAATATGACCATTAAATGCTGCATGATGCCAGCATGTTCTTCCACCTCGATCACTTGAATTAACACTTAATAATTTTGGAATAATCAATTTAGCACAGCGCACAGCATTATTAGCTGCAGCAATATGCAGAGGTGCCCGCCAATGTCTATCAATTATATTAATTTGTGCTCCATGTTTTAATAATACCTCAACAACAGCATCATTTTCTGAACAACAAGCTCTGTGTAAAGGTGTCAACCATTTAATATCTTTTGAATTCACTCCAGCTCCAGCCAGTATCAAACAATCTACAATATTTGCATCACCTCTAAAATAAATACAAAAATTATGAAAAATTATTAAATTTAAGTTTATTTATTTATCAAATATTTACGTGAATGCTGCAGCATGAAGAAGTGTTCGTTGTTCATCATCTTGCCAATGAATATCTTCTCCTTGTTCTAGGAGAATCTGTATTTCTTGGATTGCACCAAGAAATATTGCTTGGAGCAACGGAGGCTGTGTGATGAAAAAAAAAAAATAAAAACAAATTTATTAATTTTTTTATATTAAAATTTATCATTTTTCGAATGTTAAGTTTTGTAACATCAACATTGATGTAACCTCGAAATTTATAATTATTAACAATTGTAAAAAAAAATATAAAAAAATACAATTACCTCGTCGGCAATTTCTCGTATTTTCATGATAAATTTTATACAACATTCGTTGTACGCAATTAATTACTCAATTGAAATATATATCACAGTATAATTTTAAAGTTTAAGATGATTAAACAAGCTCAATGATAATAAAAAGCTGTTAGCTGTCATTCGCGGCTACCGACGAATTTTTCGCAACTAAATAATATACATATACACATATATGTATATATAGGAGATTCCACTTTAAATCACCAACTACCGATTTATTTTCTCAAGATATTTTTTTTTATTTAATTCGTTTTAATAACTTAATATGCATCGGTATTTTATGTAAAAGATTTTTGTCTAAAAGTTATCTGGCTCTTCTTTCACTAATATTTTTATTTATTTATTCGCAACATTGAAAACAAAAAACAAAGCTTTGACGTGAAATTATCATGTTATTGTTTTCTTTTTTGATGTTTAAATGTGTACAACTCATTTCAAGTTCATCCGCAACCTCGTGACTCTTTTTGGCATTTGCATAGATAGCCTTGAACTTTAAAATGAAAAAAAAAAAACAAACAAAACAATAATTGCAAGCAACCCGCTAAGAATAAATATAGACATGTAGTTTAGGACTTTAGGAAAAACACGTCATTATAAGCTAATTATACTCATCGCAAAATCTAAAAAAAATCAAACGGCCTTTCTCTTTGAGTTATGTATAAATATATACAAAGTTTAATATTTATTAATAATATTATGCAAAAAATAAAAATCAAAAATACGAATGTCGTGAATACTGAATAGCATTAACTTAATGCTGACCGACAAACGGTAAACTAGAAAAGTAAAGTGCTATATGTATCCACTATCGTCAAATTTCCGCCAGTTTCCGACTAGTGTAAACAGGGATGGGCCTATATTGTGATTTGTGATTTGTAAGTTTTTTTTTTATCATATAATTTTTTTTAGCTACATCTTTTCCTTAGCTACTGCTTGTCCTTAGCCATTTATTTATTTAACAAATAAAATACATGTAATAAAGAATAAAAATGTCCAAGGATAAGCAGTGGCTAAAGAAAAAATGTAGCTAAGAAGTTAATGTTACCAAAAAAACTATGTTTTAAGCTCCAATAATTCCTTAGCTACATATTTACCATAGCTACTGCTTTTCCTTGGACATTTATATTTTTTAAATATAAAATACATGTAATTCATTTATAAAGAATTAAAATGTCCAAGGATAAGCATTAGCTAAGGAAAAGATGTAGCTAAGGAATTAATGTTGCCAAAAAAATTATGTTCTAAGCTCCATTCATTCCTTAGGTACTGCTTGTCCTGAATATTTTACATCAATTCCTAAGCTCCCGGGATTGTAATTCATTTTGGTTACTTTTGATGATAGTTCCAAGTTTTACCGTTAGAGAAAGATGTTTTATACAAATGGATAAAACTACGGATGTTTAAAACTATGTTTTATATATTATGTTTTATACATGCCCATCGCTGAGTGTATTTAAGTATAAAACCCATTGTAATTTACAAATAATATAAGGTGCTTTCTTTTGGGTGTTTATTTTTTTTCCTGTTTATTTTCGAGCATGCGCAGTTAAATGCGCAGTCGGCAAAAAGTCAGATTGCAACAGCGTAGGACATAAGGAGCTGGATCAGCCATGTCTTAATTCTTATTTTTTAAGAATTATTTGTTTCGACGCCACTGCTCTCTTCTCAATTTTGCATGACATACGCATGTGCATGATCATGCGCATTGGAGTGAAAAAAAATAAACACCCAAAAGAAAGCACCAATAGAGTGAAACCGTCAGAAGTTCACGAGGTATGTTATGCGCATGCGCGAATATTGATGCACACAGAAACAAATTGTATGTCTGTGTGTACAAGAATTATGAGTGGGAGAATGAAGCTGTTACACAGATATATTGCCTTTGTGTGCTTCCATATTCGCGCATATACATATGGTTTCTTCTTCTGCCGGTTTCACTCTACACCCAGTTTATTACATCGTAAGTTACACGGCTCGCGCACATCGTAGTGAAAGGTCTGGGGTCCGTTCAAAAACTCTTATTTTTTCGGATCTTTAAGATGATGGTGATTCAGCCCAGCAAATTGCTAATAATCTAAATTAGATTAGGTGTGTTCGATGGGTCGTCTCCACTGAAATAAAATAAGAATGGAAGCTAAACTCTCGCGTCAAAAGTGTCGCCGAGAGAGAAACGAATTGGGTGTATTCTTGTCCTTGTCGGTACAGTCGCGTCAACTAAAACTGGTTGAGACTACTGAAAAATAATGAAACTTCTATATCGTGTGGTACTAGTTTTTTTTGACGTGACTATACAAGATTCAATGTGCGCATGCGTGAGTGAGAGAAAAATACGCCCAAATGTTGCTATCTCTGGCGACACTCCCGTGCATTAGGTGCTTTCTTTTGTGTATTTATTTTTCTCTCTATCCATTTTCACGCATGCGCAATCGAATGCGCAGTCAGCAAAAAGTCAGTTTGCAACAGCGTAAGACATGAGAGGCTGATTCAGTCATGTTTTAGTTCTTATTTTTCAAGAACTATTTGTTCGACGCCACTGTTCTCTCTTTAAGTTAGCATAACATGCGCATGGAAGTGAAAAAAAATAAATACACGAAAGAAAGCACCTTTTGTGTATTTATTTTTTTCCTATTAGTTGCTTTCTTTCACAAAAATCTTGTAGTGGAGCTCCAGATGAACGCCATCTGTTGGAATAAAGAGCGTCATCTGTGGGCAAATGTACAAATGTGATTTTGAAAATAGAAAATGGCTGAGCATTGGCGTCAACTCTGTTTTCCCGGTTATCTGGTCGACCGACAACTATAACAAATAAATAACAGAGTTGACGCCAATGCTCAGCCATTTTCTATTTTGAAAATCACATTTGTACATTTGCTCACAGATGACGCTTTCTGATCTAATAGATGGCGTTTATCTGGAGCTCCAGCACCCGTATTCAGAGGATGTTCTCATTAGGGCGTTTTTTTCCGATGGTGGCGTTTGCGAAGCTTTTCTATGCGAAATCTATATAAAAAAATTTTCTCAAGCGCCATCAGCGGAAAAAAACAGCCCTAATGAGAACAATTTTGCCCCGTGAATACGGGTGCAGTAGAAGATTTTTGTGAAAGAAAGCAACTATTTATTTTCGCGCATGGGCAGTTGAATGTGCAGTCAGCGAAAAGTTGATTTGCAACAGCGTAGGACATGAAGGGCCATGTTTTACTTCATATTTTTCAAGATCTACTCGTCCAACGCCATTGTTCTCTTCTCAAGTTTGTATGATCATGTGCATTAAAGTGAAAAAAAATAAATACACAAAAGAAAGCACCTGTTGGCTAAGCATAAGAGTTCGGGGGTCCGTTCAGAAAAGAATTGAAAAAAACCAGAAACTTAGAAAAAATGAAGAAGTTCGAACCCGGTCCTTTTGCTTACCGGGCAAACGTCTTGACCTCTAGACCCTGTGGTTTCTTATTTTTTCTAAGTTTCATCAAGTCAACTCCGACGTCCTTTTATTCGTCAATTCATTTTTTTAAAAATTAAGACAAAATTTAGGGCTTTTTTTTGCCACTGATGGCGCTTGTCAAATTTTTTTTTTATAGATTTCACATACAAAAGCTTCACAAGCGCCACCAGTGGGCGAAAAAGGCCTAAATTGTAATACCCTGTGAATACGAATGCTGAAAGATTCAAAAAATTTTCGGACAACAGTTTTATGCAAACTACTCGTCCGATTTACTTGAAATTCAATATTTAGATATCTAGTTCAGCTATCTGATTGTACAGATTATTTTTGTACCCAATCTTGTTTTTCAGGTATTCTTCGAACGCTCCTCAGCTACTGCGCGTATGCGTAGTCATGATGCGCAAAAAAAAAAAATGTTAAAGAACTTACTGTAAATCAACGGTCAAATGTACGGAATTGTCGGATGAAAACTCATCACTAAATCAATACAATTATTTTAAAAAAAAATACGTTACCAAGTCTGTGACATTGTGTATTGAAGGAGAAAAAAATTAATTGGATTACCTAATTAAATAATCATTAACAATCAATAGATCAATTGAGGTAAATAGAAATTTATAATTATAACAATTACACTTATGAAATAATCACGTTTATCAATTATATTTTACCATGTTTATGACATTCAATATTAGTTGGCTTTAAATATAATTTTATTGATGTCGATTTTACTGGTAAATCATCAACCTTTAGTTCTATATTTTGGAATAGATTTTTTTTTTATGGTTATTTTGAGCTATTTTCTTTTAGTTGTATTACATTTAAATTCATAGTTATTGTTTTAATATATATATTTTTAGAGTTTACTTAGAATGAGTGTAAAAAGAATATGTATTGGGAAATACCAGCAAATTTCTGATGATGGTGATAAGGATCAAAAAGTTGTCATTAATTCACTGGATTGGTACTCATTAGCGAAAATCATTATGCTGCTGCCAATAGCAGGAAGGATAGACATGGAAAAAGGTATAAATTAGTTTCAGAATAAAGTTTTTTTTTTTTTTTTTTTTTTTTGTGAATATAGGATATCAATGTTTTATTATTAATGTTTTTAATCTGATACGTTTTATTTTAGTTTGTACCAAATGGAAAGAGGCATGTCAACTAGCTTGGTATGACATTAAAAAATACAAATGTGAATTATCAATTGGACGCTCTTATGATAACCGTTTGTTGACACAACAATACGTCGAGAAAATATTATTAATGTGTGGTATTTATTTGAACGAATTGTCTCTCTCAGATGTTTGCAAAGCAAGTATTATGCCATTTGTTGGTGATCACTGTAAAAATTTAACAAGTCTTGAATGTGAATTTGATGACAATTCATTAACTAATAATGCTCATCACTTTGTCCAAGCATTCACACAGCTGGATAAACTAAGAAGCATTAAAATAATAGTAAAACATGATAACGATAATAAAACATTTAATTTATTTGAAATAATCAATAGTCTTCCAAAAGAAATTAATCAAATTCATTTATTTTCTAAACTTCGGACGAGCCAAAAACAGACAGTTTCTATGGTAAGTTGTTATTGAATACCAACTATAGTTGTTTATCACCAGGGACAAACATTACTATCAATCAAATAAATACAATTATTAAATCAACTTTCTATTATTTTCAGACTTTTGTAAAATTTAAAAATCTGCAAAAACTGACCTTACATGGCTTCCGTTTAGACGACATAATTCTTCAAGAGATAGAGGAAAAAACAACACTTGTTCATCTTAACATCCAACTACATGATTCACACAAAGAGCTTTCTCTATTTAATAAACTCGTTAATTTGGAATATATTGACCTAACAAGGGGTCCGACTGGGAGTATGTATTTGAATAGTCTCTCGACAAAAGTACTTAATACTATTTTTTGTACATGCAAAAATCTAAAACATTTTGATATTTCATATGGTTCCTATGCTGTAGCTAGAATTCCTTTGGAAAAATGGATAAACTTCCAAAACTTAGAATATCTTGGTATTTCTTGTCAGATAACGCCTGACTTGGCAAATACAATTGTTGAATATTGCAAGAATTTGAAATACTTGAGAATAAATAATCTTGATTGCATTATGAATAAAACTGCTTTAAAAAAATTAACAGAGTTGGAAAATCTTGAATGTCTCATATTGCTTGTTTACATTAAACTTAGTGAGGAATCAATCATTTCAATTGCAAACAATTGTAAAAAACTTAAACGTTTAGAAATTCCTTATTGCACTATCGTACCATCTATTGATGGGGACCCACTTTCTTCTCCATCTATTCTTGATGAGATATCGAAATTGCAATATCTTGAGCATCTAAAATTGTGTGTGGCAAAAAATCTCGAAGATAGTACAATTATTGCTATTGCCAATAATTGTAAATACCTAAACATTTTAGAAATCCAAGGTTGCAAAGCTGTTACTGAACCAGCTCTCGTTGCTTTAACAAACTTGGAAAATTTACAAAAACTAAACGTTAGCTTTCTTGATATAATCACGGACAGCTTCATTATCAAATTAAAAGGATTAAAAGAATTGCATTGTGATGGTTGCAAGAAACTTACTAATGCTGGTATTATTCAATTTATAAAAAATAATCCAAATCTTGAAGTCATTGATGTCTGCCGTATAGATAAAATTACAATTGAATTGATTACTGATGCTGATCAGGTAACTAAAAATCGTACAAATGGTGTCATTTTACACATCAAAATATCTAATCCAGTAATAGTGGAAGCTTCTCAGTCAATAACTAAATCTCAATGGTTGGTTGTTGAATATTTATAAATAAATTTATCTTATACATTCCTCTTCGATTTACGGGTAATATTTTTCTATAATTTATTCTTAAAAACGCACAATTTTAATTTATTAAAAATAATTAAGTTAATTACAAAAATATATATTATATGTCGATTTTATTCTCGCGTATCCTTTTTTATAATTGTTATATTTTTTAATAGAATATTATTATTATTACTTGTTTTCTATATATTACTTGAAATCATAAAAATTCAAATGTCAATGTTAATATTTTTGTAAAACAAAGTTTAAAAATAAATATACTTTCTCAAATAATTTTATGTATGAAACAATTATTTTTATCTTTAATCGTACATTTGTAATTACAGGCTTGATAATATTCGAATGGCTTAAAAAATATCACATGGTTAGATATTTCGTAACTTTTTTATATAGTATAAAATTAGAAATCTAACAAGATCATGTAAATCAATTTCAGGAGCAACTTGGTTTGTTGGAATTGGAGTATTTTTTATTCCGTGGCTTTAAAAATCATTTTATATTTTTTTTTGATAAACGTGTCATTTATTGTTGATACTTACAAACTTGCGACTAAGGTAAATTCTTGTACATAACAATAATTTATTATCTTGTTAACAATATATTTTTTTAATAATGAGAAGACATTCATTTTATTGACGATATATTTTTTCGATAAATAATCATTTACAAAAATAAATTGATTAATTTATTTACCCAAACAGACACGAATATTTCTAAAGATTTGTCGAAAATAAAAAAGAAATATTATACTTCAAGAATAATAAATATTTTCATGTATTCGATTAACCATTCAGTATATTAATTAAAAATGAAAAATAAATTGAAATAAATACAAGAAGATGGAATTGAACAAATAGTTTCGCAGTAAAGTTATTTGATGTAGTTTGATAATACATTTGGTTTCACTTTTTATAGCTGACTATAAGTTACAGAACAATTTCTTTGTTCGTAATTATTTTTAACATTTCAAAATTTTTTATTTACAATTTGAAATAATTTGAAACTTTTGAATACAACTTGAGACCATGTTGGTAACGTAGACTTCTTAGGTGGGATCACGTTATTCCACGCGCGTTTTTTTAGTGTTTTTTTTTTTTACATCCATATTATCTATATCAACTGATATCAATAAATGCTGAGAAAATAAGAAATAAAAATACATAGCACAATCAACGGTCAAATGTACACAATTGTCTAATTTTGTTCATAATTAATTTAATGCATTTTTTTTTTTTTTAAATTTTTTACGAAATCGATGAAATTGTGTATTGAAAAAGAACAAAATTCATTGCATTAAGGTTGTTTGTAAATATTTGAGTTTCTACTCGATTTTTTTTTAATTAGGCTTATTTTTTAAATGAAATAATTATCTATCTTGACAATTTATTTCAATTTTTTTTGCCTCGGCTTTTTATAGATAATGAATGTCAAAGTTGACAACTTTTATACACGAGAATAGTGCGAAATAATTTTTTTTTTCTTAAACAGCATATAGTAGATTCGTTGTCTACTCGAAAACTTTTTTTTTTCTATCAAATTGTAGATAAGAAAAAAACGAATATAATTTGAAAATATAAGTTATGTTTGCCACGAATTTTAAAAGTTATTCAAGTTTAAAAAAAAAAAATATTTGCTTTCTCGCGGCAAGTGATGCGCACAGACGTGACACACACAAGCATATAATGTAGCTGTGTACTGTACTTGCTTGCTAGCAGTAGTGTTAGTGTCTGTCTGTATATGCACGGACACACTTAAAAGCCGGTTTTCGAGACAGAAGCGCAACAAAATTTTGGGTACCCGGGCATGAGATATAGCGTTACGATATACAGGCCCCTCAAACTACAAATATTGGTTCGACGATGTCTTTTACAAACAACCTTAACTACTAAATTAATCATCAACAAATAGAAAGATCAATTAAGGGATTACCTCGGCCAAATTTTGGGGTATAGGAGAGGGGATAAAGCCTATGTTTAATACATTGGTCCGAGAGCCATTGCCAACCTTAAAAAGATGAATTTTTTATTTTTTGATAAAACAATAATTTTTTGAAAAAATTATTGTATAATAACCTAATATTATTAATCCCTGAAATATAATTGATCAACTTTTTATTTTTTTAAACATTTATTCAATAGTTAAAAAAAATGTGTAAATCGTGAAACACCGCAAAAAAAAAAAAAAGTTGGTTGTATTCAATAGGGGACGTTTCAAAAATCACTCGGAAACCGGACGTTTCAAAAACCAACTCGAAACAGTGGCGTCGAACAAATAATTCTTAAAAAATAAGAATTAAAATATGGCTAATCCAGCCCTTCATGTCCTACGCTGTTGCAAAGTGACTTTTTGCTGACTGCACATTCAACTGCGCCTGCGCGACAATAAATAGGAAAAAAAATAAATACACAAAAGAAAGCACCTACTTACAAGCACTTAAAAAATCACGTGCTTTTTCAGCTTTTGCGCAAATGCACGGTCATGATGCGCCAAAAATAAAATGACGAAAGAACGCACCTGATAAGTAGGTGCTCTCTTTCGGTGGTTTTCCTCATGTACTACGCTGTTGCAAACTGAGTTTTTGCTAAGTGCGCATTTAACTACGCATGCTCAAAAATAAATAGGAAAAAAAATAAACACGCAAAAGAAAGCACCTACTGAAAGGAAGCACCTAATAGGGAGTACGTTCCAAAAATCATTCGGAAGCCCGGAAGCGGCGCAGTAGACAGAAAAATATAGAGATAAAATAAACTGAAAAGTTACTAGAGGTTACGGTAAATATTGTAAACTTCAAAAACAGTCATATTGCATATGCCATTTGTTTTTGTTACTCATTATAGTTGTAAAAAGTATTTCTATAATTGAACAATATTTTATTGATAAGTGCAGATAAGTGCCTGTAAAATTCATGAAAAAAATCATGTCTACCACAACAAAATATCAAAAATTTTCTATGATCACAATCTTGCACTTCCGGGCTTTCGAGTGATTTTTGGAACGTACCTAGGTTAGTTCTTAGCTACCTTCCAAATATCAGAATTTCTCTAAATTTATACAGTATTTAATTGAAATACTGATGAATCTTTTCGTGAAATAATATATTATGTTATAGACTTTTTTTTTTGTATAATAATTAATTAAAGTTGGCTACTTTTAGAGAAGTTAAACGTGGGCTCTTATGGGAGGGGATGTACGAGATTTCTTTGATCATAACTAAATGACATTTCTAAATATAAAATTTTATTGAAAAACTGATAGATAATAGAAAAAATGATAATGAATTTTTTGGTATCTGGTTCACATGGGATTATAGTACTAATTTTTGAGTAATAATTGAAAATATGTAGTAAAAACTTTTACTGATTTTCTAATGAGGAGCCATAACTGGGAAATATTGTAAGAGCGGGAAAATTTAAAGTTTCATAAAAAAAAATTGATTACAAAATAGTGAAGCATCATAATGCAAGTAATGATAAAAATATTATTAAAAATGTTTTTATTAACTATATAAAATTGAGATGAGTAGTGAATATTAATATTAATTTGATATAAATAATAAACTTGATAATGAATGCAAATCAGTGATGCACACTAACAAAAAAAAATTTTGTGCACAATATTGAAATGAATAAATATTGTAGAATAATTTTTTTTATCAATATATAATTGGTTTTTATTTGAATATATTGCATAATATTGATCAATAATGGAAACAATAAATGGTTAACAACAAAATCTGTAATGTGAAAAGTATAAGATTTTATTTAGGACACGCCCACAAAATCTAGCTAAGAATGTACCTCAATAATTTAATATCAATATAAAAAATATATACAAGTATAAAAGATTGTTGTTGACAGCGTCATATTTATTGTCTTATATGAAAAATACCTGAGAAAAAACTCAAAATAAAGTTCAGTTTACCTAGGAAGGTCGTAGACGCGGTTGCTCACTAGGATTTGAACACAAATCATCTTTCGAAGGAGTTGCTGGCATTTGATTTTGATTATTCCAATTGATATCATCAAAGTTAATTGTTATTTCCTTTTTTTTAGGGATATATTGACTAAAACGAATAAAAAACACCATAATTGAAATGAAATTGCTAAAACACGTATAGAAAATTTCCAAGAGCAAAAAACTTATTAAATAGTTGAAGTGCTTGATCAAATAAACATGAAAATAAGCGTTGTTCAAAAATAAAAAGAGCTACCAATATTTTAACATTGTCAAATGTTTTACAATTTTGCTAAATACTCGAGAAAGAAAAAAAAACTTACCGGATTTCGATATTTGCTGCTTCAAACATTCTTTTGGCTGCTATAGTTGAAATTTTATGTGCATGTTTATCAGACATGTAAATGACAGTTTTAATACCTGATTGAATAATCATTTTAGCACACTCATTGCACGGGAAAAGTCCAACATATAAGGTACAATTTTTCACGTCGTGAGAATTTTTATTTAATATTGCATTTACCTCAGCATGACAAACTGCAAAAGACGTTTAAAACAAATTTAATTCAAAGTAAAGGATAAGCCTAAAGCTAGATGTTAAACTATTTTTTAAGATTTGCATACCATACAAGTGTTTATTTTCGAGTTTCGTCCCGCTTTTTCCCCAAGGAAAAACATCGTCATCACAGCCTCTTGGCATTCCATTATAACCAACAGCAACAATTCTTTTTTCATTATCAACAATACAAGCTCCAACTTGAGTGCAAGGATCTTTGCTTCTCTGAGCAGATAAAAAAACTAGTGCCATAAAATATTCATCCCAATCCAAATAATTTTTTCTTTTTTGAGTAGGGTTACTGGAAAATCAAAGTCAACAATGTTAAATAATAATAATCATTTGTCATATATATTATTTTTTAGGTAATTAAAATTTTATTTCTATGTAATGATTAAATTATACCGGCACATTTCAGGTGAGCTTTCACTATATTTTTGTTGAAATGTCTTTTCACTATTCATTTTTGAAGAGATCTCGTGCAATCTCGTGGAGTCAATGTCAACAAAAAAAATGTTAAACAGCTGTAAACTTGTTGCTGTTGCATGTTGGGAATTAAAGGTTGATTTACATTTACTATCATTCACATTTCACTATATTGATTATTGACTGTTATTGACTAATGAGTAATGACTATTGCCGCTATTTCCCTATAGAATATTGGATAATTATGTCAAGAATGGCTACCAAGCAGTAGCTATTTATGGAAAAGATGTAGCTGCAGTCCAATTCACAGGGCATTACAATTTAGAGCTTTTTTCCTCTACTGGTGGCGCTTGTAGAGCTTTTGTATGTGAAATCTATATAAAAAAAATTTGACAAGCGCCATTACCGGCAAAAAAAAGCCCTAAATTGTAAAAAATTTGCCAATTGCCCTGTGAATTGGACTGCTGTATAATTCCTTAGCTACTGCTTGTAGTATTTTACATCAATTCCTTTGCTAATTTTCAGAAGAAGAAGATGTTTTATACAAATGGATAAAACTAAAGATGTTTAAAACGATATGTTTTATACATGCCCATCCCTGGACAGTGCAAATTGCAAAACGAAATATTGAAATATAAACGAACCTTACCGGGATTATGAATTTTTTATTAAGTCATTAACCTCAAAAATAAAAATCTCGTTTAAAAAACTTAAAACCTTAGAAAATAAAACTCACAAATTATGGCTTGGAAGTTGATTAACCGATTGAATAACATAATTGATCATGTATTATTGGGAATATATGGCACTCCTCCACGTAAGTCATGATTTATTTACTACTTTTTCATTGTATCTAATAACATCTGGATGTTTTACATGATGATAATCTTTGCTTTGTAGATTTTATTATAAAAACAACTTAGAATATTATTTAGATACTCAATGATTT
The DNA here is from genome assembly GCF_014905175.1 of Aphidius gifuensis. Classification (NCBI taxonomy): domain Eukaryota; kingdom Metazoa; phylum Arthropoda; class Insecta; order Hymenoptera; family Braconidae; genus Aphidius; species Aphidius gifuensis. Next base: position 11,609,469 of record NC_057788.1, read on the forward strand.
TAAAATTTCAGCCGCACTTAGTCTTCTGGGATTAAGTGGTAATCGTTCAAGTCTTCGTGAAACTAAGCCGTCAAATGTAACTGAGCGTATTGAAGAACTTTGGAAAGATGGAATACTTTGGGCTGCTCCAAAAAGCCGACGTCCACTAGAAAAAAGATGGAGTAGAAAATTTGGTTTTCCTGAAAAACATTGGAAACTTCTTGTACCAAAAACTAACTTGATAGTTTGTCCAAATTGTGGTCATGATTATGAGGCTGGTCACCTTTGCAGTAAGTTTTATTTAAAAAAGAAAACAAAATTTTAATTTATATAATATCCGACAACTATAATTTTTTTTTTTTTCCTAGGCAAATGTTATAAACGTGTTAAAGCAGAAACTACAGAAATGCAAGAAGCAATTGTCAATAAGCTTCAATTGACTCCAGTTGAAAATGAAGTAGTAGTTATGTACGAAGATGAAAATCCAGATAAAACATCAGAGTATTGGCAAGGTCAAAGAATTATTGAAATGCCAAAAAAACGACCTGCTTGGTTTCATAATAATCTTCTTCAACCAACTACTCAAGAACCAGCTGAAACCAAAGATGTCAAACCTGGTGAATTAGCATAAAAAAAATTCAAAAACTATTTTGTACAATACATTTAGAATAGAACGAAGCTGTTTACATCTTTTCAGCTAATTTTAGCCAGGTTTTTAAAGATCTAGGTTCTTCGTATTTTTTATACAGTTTAATTTTGTTTTTACTTTGTTAAATCACTAAAATTCTGTGAAAAACTACGTTCTAACCAGCTGAAATGGTGCAAATAGCTTCAATCTTTATCATCATTGTCACGTTTGTTATTGATAAATCTTACATTAGTATGTGAAAAATATAAATATAAAATATTAATGAATTGTATATCTTAAATTTTTTAACATAATTATTATTTCTAAAATGATAAAACTTCAATAGTAATTTAATCAACAGAAAAATAAAAAGTTTAGGCTTATTATGGTACTAGCTCAAAACTTGAAACTGATTCTGATGTAAAATGTGTCAATACATGTTCATGAAACATTTTAAATTCAACAGACTTGCTAAAAAATAATCCACACATTGGACATATTTGTTCTTGATCAGAAGACACTTGAGCAATGTCTTTTTCCAAGCTCATTGCTTGTGGATTTAGACTTGTTTGAGTTGCACCATTTTCTTTATAACTTTCATTAGAATTAAACTGTGTACCAGTTTGGCAAACCTCTTTGTTCACTGTAACAGAATAATATAATTAAATAGAAAAATCTTGAATAATAATTTTTCATTTTTACCTGTTTGTGTTAATTGTAAATTTTGAAGTATTTTTTTTAATCTTAATTGCTCAATAAGTAGAGCATTTTTTGTTTCTTCAAGTGCCGTTTCGTGTTGTTTCAATTGTTGCAATGAATCTGCATTGGTGTCATCTACATAAATTTTAATTGGCTTCATTTTTCAATTATATTACTCAAACACTTAACATTTGATAATATTTATTATTAAAATATCAATGTCTTTTTTTGTTGTTGACTATTGAAATGAATGAAAAATGAAACATTTTAATATTCAATAATTATTTAATAATATTTATTGTAATAATATTTATTTTATCATACTAACGATAATAATAACATGACATCAATAAATAATAATAACAACAATATATATTTATTTACAAATAACTATTTGTTGTCAAATGTCAAGTTTCAACACTGTAGCGCTGCTTGTTTTGGCTGGTTTTGGCGGCTTGATAATGTAAAGTGTGTGACGACTGACGTGTGTGGACGTGTGTGATTATACGTGTAAATATGTATACATACGTGTGAATGGCGATTGCCGATTGGCGACAAATGACAATATCGTGTACAATCGTGTAGAACGTAGAGAGAAATATTTTTTTCCTGATTAAGTCTGATAATTATTTGGTTACAATACTTTAATTAATAAAAAAACAACTTTAACAAAGTTTTTATTTAAAAAAAAATTTGACATTAACTTGAGTTATTTCAATAGGTATCCCATTTATTTATCATAACATTACATACTAATTTTAATCACTAGTTTTTTGATTATGATTTTTTACCGGTAAAAAAATGTTTGTTTACATTTTACTGTATTATTATTTTAAATCAAAGTAAATTAATTAACATGTAAAAAATTAAGTTCAATTTTTAAGAATTAATTTGAAAGACTATTTACAATTTATTAAAATTATAAATAGAAAAAATAAATCAACTGATTATTATATTATGCTATCTACAATAAAATTATAAACATGTGGCACTTGTTGAATATTTTTTTGTTTATACAGATGGAAGACTGATAAGTAAAAATATATTTTCACAATGGACGAAAAATGCAGTATTTTTTGTTGCAATGGAAAAGTCAATTCCAATGATTTTGAACTCAGCAAAACTAGTATATTGATAATAAATGAATTAGAAAGACTTACAAATCATAATGTGAATTATCAACTGGATAAAAAACAAGTGACATTATTTGGTTATAATTATCCAGCATCAACTGCAATATTACAGTTGAAACATTTAAATAACTGTCTCAAGTAAGATTTATCATAAATATTTGTATACCTATCTTTTATTAATTTATTATTATTATTATTATTATTATTATTATTATTATTAAAATTTTATTGTTTTTAATAATTTTAGAATGCAATTGAAAATTTTAAATAGATACATCAACAATGACAACAACAATGTATTAACACAAAATCAATCGAATACTGATTTTTTAAAATTAAGAAAATCAATTGGTGATTTTATAGATTACACAGGAACATATTTTTTAAGTATCATTGAAGAAATGCCAACAATGCAAAATCCATTAATTTTACGTGTAAATGGAGAAATTGAAGATATGCTAAATGAATTGAGTAGATTTCTTTCACAATTAAAATACATTCCATCATCAACATTTCATTATATTGTTGCAAATATTGGTAATAATTGTAATCAGCCAGAATTTCATCTTTATCATACACATCTTGAGCTTCGTTGGCATATTTTAATATTATTTTATTCAAGAATTGTTTTATTGCAAGAAAATGATCAACTTGATAAAACAATTAATCTCATTATTGATGATCTTATTTATATATCAACAAAAATATTTGAACGAATTAATTTGACTGATTTAAAACAAAAAAATCCATACAGTTGTACTTGTGTTAGAGACATGTGGTTAATATTACAATTATTTATTAATATTATTTATGATAAATACAAAGGTAAAAAATTTTGGGATTATGTTAATACATCACTTGATGGAATATTAATTTCTAAACATAATAATGATGTTAAAAATAAAAAATTAACATGGCACAGTGAAGATAAAATAAATTATCCAGAAATGAAAAATCCAGAATTATTTTGTATATGGATGATTTATCATTTAACTTTACTCTATGGTTATAGTAATGATGGTACATATATTGGTATTAATTGCAATAGAATAACATCAAATTATGATGAAATTGATAAAATATTAAAATCATTTTTAAATAACGGAGGTAAAGATGGTGATAGAGATGAAATTGATGAAGAATTAAAAATAATGATACCAATATTAAAAGAAATGAATGATTGGTGGCCATCTAGAATAACAATAATAGCATTAATATGGGATTGTTTTCATCGACGTCTTGATCAAACATTTTTAATTCAAACATCAGGACCATGGTCTATATCACTTGAAAAAAAAACACCATTTGATATAATTAAACAAATAAAAATGAGAATTGAAAATAATTATGATAGCAGTAAAGAATCAAGTTATGGTTTATTCCTACGATATCTTGGTACATTATTAAAAAAAAGTTGGGATAAAAAAGACATGAGAATTTGGACACAATTAGAAGGAAGAATATTAACAAAATTTCAGAAAAAAAAATTAGAAATAAGTTCTGAATCAAAAATATTCAATTTTATATCATTATTTTTAACACTTGCTGTTACAACTGATACAAAAAGAATTTGTACAGCTATGTTAAATTTAGTTCCATCTGTTGTTGATGAAACAAGTCTAGAAAATCCAAGACGTTCATTACTTAATTTTAAATCACAGTTAGCATGTCTAATACTTTATGCAGATAAACGTATAAATCTTCAAGATATTGCTGAACAAATATTAAAAACAATTGATATTATTTGTTGTAAAGAAGATGATTTATCAAGAACAATGATGTCATCATTTTTAGATACATTGGTATATGTATTGTCATCAAATGAAATACTTGATAATGGTGAAAATTATTTATTTGGTAGTTGGGTTCATCGTTATCTTGATAATTGTCCAAAAAGTAAAGTTGGTATTATTTTAAAAATGTTAATCAATATATTTCCACGTGCAAATGATCAAATACTTGATTGTTTATGGTATGCTGCACGTAGAACACGTACATTAGTTTTTGATGTTGAATTATCAAGTGAATATTATAATGACATTGCTCAACTTGCTGCATTATTTACATTTTGTGCTATTAAAAAACCTTCAATGGCATCAAAATATCAACACAATTCTCAAACACTATTTGAACATTTCACATCAATAATAAAAGTTAAAGATATACGTGTTACACTTCATTATTTATCAATAATACTAGTTAAAAATGATACTGTTGAATTATTAAAAAATGTTGTTAAAAATTTTGATTTAATATTAATACAAGCATGGATAAAAGCTTGTATATTTAATCATGATTCAGACAAAGATGAAATATTAACTCTTAAAAATAATGTTATTAATTTACCAGAAATTAAACAATTGTTTCCATCATGGAAAGATGCTAGAGTTTTTACTGCTGAAGATGGTTCTTTTTTTCGTTTTATCATTGCAATATCAACAAAAAGAAAAACCATAACTCAAAAAGAATACAATGTATTTGATAGAAGAATACGTATGATATTTAAAGATCTTGAAAAATGGATATTAACTCCAATCAATGAAAATAATATAAATTCTGAATTAGCTATTCACATACACAACTGTTTGGGGTCAATATTTTTTTTTTGTAGTGCTATGTTACATGAAAAGAATTCAAATGTAGGACCATTAATTAATTTGATAAAAACAACTTTATTACTATCTGAAGAACAATCGTATTTAAAAATACATTCAAAAAAAATTTTTTCCAAAGCAATACTTGGACTTGGAACAGCTGGTGTTCAAAGTGATATAAATCTTCATAAAATTTTTGTTAATCTTTTTGATAAATATTTACCATTAATTGTTATTCCAATTGATAATGGTAAATTTAAAAATACTGAGCCAATAACTCGTATATTTATGGATAGTAATATGGAATTTTGTAATTTTTTAATTATTAAATTAACATTATCATTTATAACAGCATATAATGGAAATACAACACATCAACATTGTCATCTTGTTATGGCTGTTTATGAAAATTTTCTGAAAACATCAAATTGTCCAAAATGGCTTGTTGAATCAATTATCACACATTCAATGACAAAAATAATTGAAATTTATTTTAAAGTTCACGATATGCATCCACACAAAAAACAAGCTGAAAATTTTTTAAAGGCAATGTTTAAAAATTCAAATTATACAACAAATGATATATTGAAAAAAAAAGTTAATGATAAAATAGCAACAATACTAAGTAATTACTTATCTTATAAACCACAAATATCATTTGATTTATTACGTTTATTAATTAACATTGATGTGGCAACTGTCAATTATATTATACCAATTTTTAATACTGAAATTATAAAAATGCACAATGAAAAACGTCCAAATGCACAATTATTATCGTAAGTTAATGATTTAAAACAATAATAATAATAATTTTTTTTGTATGTTTTATTAATTTAATTTAATATATATTTTTTTATATTTTTTAGTTCAACACTGGATCGTATTCGAGATGATGTAAAAAATATTAAATCATAATTTCACTCAAGACAATAAAAAAAAAAAAGGCTTTATTTATTCAAATCAATTTAATGAATCTGTGATTATTACAAATAGTTATAATTATTATATAAATTACAAGTACGATATTATAAGTAGTTGATTAATTATTGGTTTGTTTATAATATATATTTAGAAAAAAAAAACGCAAAATAAGTATTTGTATTTTATTTACGATGCTTCCGACGATGATGTTTTTGATTACCTGGTAATGTTGATGCAATAGTAGAAGCATCTTTTGGAGTTGTACTAGCATCATTATCATTATCATCATAATCATCGTCGTCATCGTTATCATCATCATTACGGCTGATATCAACAACAACAGTTGATGTATCATTGAGAGGTGAACGTCATCCCATAGTTTCCAATCGTGATACAGCATTTCTAACTGTACTTTTTAATAATGGATCAGCATTAGTTTCTAAAATTGCTTCTAATTGTTCAATATAATTGTCAAGATTTTGAATATTAGCTCCATCATAAATTCCTGGTAGTGAAATTGAAGAAAAACAAGTAACGAATTGATTTCTCAAAGTATCGAGATGTCGTTGAAGTGATTGATTTGTTATTCTTTGTTGATTTGCTTCTGAATCAAGACTTCTAACAGCACTGTGTAATTTATCAACGTGTCGTTGAAGTACAGCATTTTGTGCTTCGTAATCTGATGTTGCTTTTCTCAATTGTCGAAGTTCTGATTCACATGCTATTTGTTGTAATTTGAAAAATTAATTAAATGAATTTTTATTTATATTTTTCATACCTATAATAAATAATAATAAAACTTACATTTATTGTGATCAAGAAACTCTTCAGTAAAAATTGGTATATCAAAACCAGAAAATTCATTTTCAACTGGTGTTTCCTGCTATTAATAATAAAAATTAGAAATTATTGGAGAAAAAAAATGATTTAAAATGATGAAAACAATATTTTATAACTTACAATTGGATGATCATTTGGGATATCTGTTCCATTTCTTTCTTTTTTATTATTTCCACTATTTTCTCGTTTTTCCATTTCTTGTTTTTCATTAAATAATCTGTATGCTTCAGTTTGTTTATAATCACGAAATTCACGATTATAACGTTCTTTGTCTTGTTCAGCAGCATCAAGATATTCTTGTTTTTGTTCAGTAGGCAATGAACTCCATTCAGAAGCAAGAAGTTTTGTCAAATCAGCAAATGACATTGTTGGATTTTCACTTCTTACTTTTTCTCTACGATTATTTAAAAATCTAAAATATCCTGTTAATGGTTGTTTTGGTGCTGTTGCATCTCTCAGTGTTTTTTTACGTTTTTTTTGGCGATTTGTTGTATTTGCTTGTGACATATTGCCAGATGAATTACCACTTTTTTTATTAAGATCTTGAATATACTCATCTAGAGTTTTGGTCTCATTAAGTGTTGATGATTTTTCAGTATGTTCATTATTTTCACCATTGACTTTTGTTTGCACCAATCCTCCATTTATTTCAGTATTTTCACTCATTTTTCTTTCTTTTATATTGTCAAATTTAATAAATAATATTCATCAAAACTATTCTATGATTGTATTGTATTTATTGTTATTTTGAAGGTTATGATACTAATGACAAAAAAAAAATAAATGATTTGACCAGCGTTGCCAACCCTGACATGCACACAATGGATTCCCTAGCGATTAGCGGTAAATAGGTGCTTTCTTTTGGAGATCCTTTCATTTCTTTTGAGTATTTATTTTTTTTCACTTCAATGCGCCAGATCATACACATATTACGCAAACATGAGGAGAGAACAGTGGCGTCGAACAAATAATTCTTAAAAAATAAGAATTAAAACATGGCTGATCCAGCTCCTTGGGGACGTTCCAAAAAGCATTCGGAAACCCGGAAGTTCAAGATTGTGATCATAGAAAATTTTTGATACTTTGTTGTGGTAGACATGATTGTTTGTTCATGTATTTTTATAGGCACAAATCAATAAATTATTATTGTTTAATTATTAATAATAATTATGAAAATACTTTTCACAACCGTATTAAGTAACAAAAGCAAATGGCATATGCAATATGGCTGTTTTTGTTATTTACAATATCTACAGTAACCTCTAGTTACTTTTAAGTTTATTTTATCACTATATTTTTTCATCTACTGCGCCGGTCCGGGTTTCCGAGTGATTTTTGGAACGTCCCCCTTATGTCCTACGCTGTTGCAATCTGACTTTTTGCCGACTGCGCATTTAACTGCGCATGCGCGAAAATAAACGAAAAAAAATAAACACCCAAAAGAAAGCACCTTATGTCATACGCTGTTGCAATCTGACTTTTTGCCGACTGCGCATTCAACTGCGCAGGGAATAAATAAACAGGGAAAAAATAAACACTCAAAAGAAAGCACCTAATTTCTGAATAGATCCTTGGAAAATTGCATAGTCAAGGGGTGCATTCCTTTAATAAAAAATTTTTTTTCGCTCTGCAATTTCGCCCTGTAATACCGACAAGTAGCTAGAAACAGAAACAGCGACAAAAGTGATAAAATTCTCCATGCAATATCCTAGACTTTACTAATGTCTAGTACGACCTATGTGACAATAACAAGCAAGTACAACAAGTCTATTTTCTATTTATTTCAGTTTGATATAACAATTGAACAGTCATTCAGGTAATTCTTCCAATGATTGGAAGCTTGAAAAAATAATGTCATGTGCCAGTACTGCCCAGTACTGCCACTACAAGAAATAGCATTTTCCTATAAAATTTTGGTCGGTATTACAGGGCGAAATTGCAGAGCGAAAAAAAAATTTTTATTAAAGGAATGCACCCATTTGCTTTCTTTTGGGTGTTTATTTTTTTTCCTATTTATTTTTGCGCATGCGTAGTTGAATGCGCAGTCAGCAAAAAGTAAATTTGCAACAGCGTAGTACATGAGGGGCTGGATCGGCTATGTTTTAATTCTTATTTTTTAAAAATAATTTGTTCGACGCCACTGTCCTCTCCTCATGTTTACATAATGGCTGCTTTCTTTCATGAACTCAGTGTTCAAAACACTGATGTGATCTCCATCAGCGCACGCGTAGGTGCAGATGTGCAGAATTACTCATTAAAAAAAAAATGGCTGTGCATTGGCGCTGGTATTATATTTATATTTTTCTTGACATTTTTGTACTAACCTAAAAATATTGAAATTGTTGGTTTTGTAAACACACTTTTTTTTGAGGTTCCATTCTATTCCATTTTATTCTAAATAAATTGTTTATGTTTTTCAGTTGCAATCGGTTGACACAACAAAATGCTGAATCCTGAATGACAAGAAATTTGACACACTAATGTTAATATAAATATAATGCCAGCGGTTGCCGGCGCCAATAGGTGCTTTCTTTTGGGTGTTTATTTTTTTTCCTGTTTATTTTCGCGCATGCGCAGTTGAATGCGCAGTCGGCAAAAAGTCAGATTGCAACAGCGTAGGACATAAAGAGCTGGATCAGCCATGTTTTAATTCTTATTTTTTAAGAATTATTTGTTTCGACGCCACTGCTCTCTCCTCAATTTTGCATGACATACGCATGTGCATGATCATGTGCATGCGCATATTATGCAAACATGAGGAAAGAAGAACGATGGCATCCGGCTAAATAATTCTTAAAAACTAAAAATGGCTATGGCTAATCCACCATATTCCTTTGTTGCAAAACTTCATGTTTGCATAATATGCGCACGTGCATGATCATGCGCATTGAAGTAAAAAAAAAAAAAAATACCCAAAAGAAAGCACCTAGCAAGTGCTTCTTAGTTTCTTTAAACTCTAATGGATTAATTGCATGCGTAGTTTAGAAGTTATCATTTTTTCGGATCTTCAAGATGGCGGTAAATACACTTTGATCCAACAATTTAAAAAATTCCCAGGCTTGGGGTACGTTCCAAAACCTCCGTTCGGTTCGGTATATCACGATAGCGGTGATTCATACTGAATTTGGAAAATTTCAAAAATCCCTATATGTTTCCCTGTATCAGTGTCAGTTTATTTTAACGTTCCCTTAAGGGTTGAGGTTATGTTGATTCGGAGAAACGACAGAAAAATTTCTCCTTGTCGTTGATTTTAGAAAAAATTTCTCAGCAGTGAAATTATTTTTTCACACAGTTAGAGAAATGGCGGACAAATCTCTCTACCCTTTCTTCAACTTTCTCCACCATTTGTTCAATTTTTTTCTAACTTTTTCAATTTCCAATTTTTCCAAAAAAAAATGACTAATTATTAATTGTTACATAACGCAAAGCATAATGATGTTAATTTTTTTTGTAAAAAATTGAAATTCAAAGACACTTTTTTTCAAAAAAGTTGATATACCAGACGTACTTGGTCTACAAAACTCTCGTAATCGTTTCATTAAATTGATGAATGTGGGAAAATGACTGAAAAAATTTTCCGTCTTCGTTGATTTCGGAAGAATTTCTCTGCGGTAAAATTTTTTTCTTCGCACGTTACTCCGCGTATTTTTATCGCGAAGAAATATTTCTGAACGTTTCTTCACCCAACTCGATTCGGAGAAAATTCGGAAAGAAATTTTGATTCCTTTCTCCACTCATTTCTCCGCATGGGTCAATTTGGGAGAAATTCGGAGTAATCGCGGAGGTATTCAGGAGAAATCGCGGGGAAATTCACCAGGGAAAGGTTTCAAAACGCCTTCTACACAAGTAAAAAAATATTTTAAGACGCTCTTCACTTGTTAATATTCTATTCTAAAGAAATAAAAGCTCAAAAATAGAAAAAAAATATATAAGTATACAAAAAATCACTATAATAAAAAGGAAGAAATTGTTTTAGAGGTCTTTATTTATTTGTCATTATTTTTTTTTTTTAGTGAGTTCTAAACTTTTTTTAATAAAGTTCCATTAAAAATAGGTTCGTAGAGTTATTTTTGAAGTCTTCGATGAAACTTTCCTATCTTGGTTGGAACTTTTAAACCCTTTGTGTCTTTTTTAAATTATCTCATTGTCTTCAAGTTGTTGAGCATCCATTAAAAAATAATTTTGTGTCCGTATACAGGACGCGTTGAATCTTCTCATTTCTTCTACTATAGGTGGTCGTTCAAATGCACCAAAAGATTAGACAGTTGATGTAATTTTTCTCCTCGCCAACCTCATCAAAGGCTCCTTGATCTTTTTTGCATTAAATAACTGAATTTCCTGGGAGCCCATCATGATTCGATACGCTGAAAAAGCCACATGAATATTTTGTATGATGAATAATGGTCCAGGCAGTTAATGTCATCTCTTTCCTTGCCAACATCATCAACGGTTGCTTGATTTCTTTGGGCATAAATCTTTCCCAAATGCTTTAATACTGAAAAAAAATAATAAATTAATTTCACTATATGAAATCACGTGTTTTCTTTTTTTCACCAAACTATCATTATTATTATTATTAAATTCTACCAAAAATTCAAAATAAAATATCACATGCTATTGATTAGAGCGAAAAAAGAAAAATAGTAATTTCTACTTACTAAATAGGTTTTTCACTTTTTAAAATTAAATTATGATAAAAAAAAATTGTAAATTATTAAATAGAAATTATTAAATAGATGTATATCGAGAGATGTCAGTAAAACACGATGTCCAGTACAAGATAATAAAAGTTTTTTTTTTTTTTTTTTACGGCGCTCAACTTCCAAAAATATCACCTCCACAACTTGTCCCTTCTATGATTATGAATCATAATTCAAATAGTTAATGAGATTCTTTTTCCCGTCAACATCATCAAAGCCTTATTGGTTCCTTGGCGTAAATTTCTCCAATTTTTCATCAGGTATAGGTCGTATAGGTCTATATACTCACGCACAAATTTTCACATAATTGAAATCTACATTAAATAATATTTCGAAACAAAAAATCACGTAGCAAAACAAAGGAAATTTCAAGCTCACGTAGTATAAATTAATAAAAGAGAAAATTATCATGTTTCGAAAAAAAACTCATCATTTGATATAAGAAACTTGAATTCATCCCTGGTGGAGAAAATCTCTCCGGATTTCTACGCAATTGAGACTTCCGGAGATATTTACGGAGACACGGAGTAATTTAGCTCAGTATAGTGTCAATTATTGTCAGGAATTTTGTTCTACTTGAAAAGTAGAATATTGATTGCTATTATACATTGTATATAAAGCCTAAATTACCAAAGTTATATTTATTATACATGCAACGTAAATGAAGTGTTTTCTTGAGAATATAAATTAAAAACTCGGAGTAAACTATATGATTGTAGTTTTTGTTGAATTGTAGAGCTGGTCAATCTTCAATTTTTCTTCAACATATTCTACATTTAGAACAGGAGAAATCATACGTTGTCATCATTGTCAATTTAGAATGTATTATTCTATGATTTTACGATTTTGCTGGATGAAAAATAATGTAGTCTCATATACGTATACTCATTAAAAATAATAAAATATTATGCTGGTATACAATGAAAACTATTTTTAAATTAAATTTAAAATTGATTTATAATCTCGAGATTAATTTATTATTCATTTTTTACTTTTTATTTTTACTCTACTTTCATAATGAGCGATTAGATAAAGAAAAAAATTATTGTTGTCTCTGCATTTTTAATTTGAAGATGCGAGATGTTTACATATACTTGTTTTGAGATAAAAAATAAGTGATGATATTGAAAAATATAAATAGCTTGTACCTCAAGTAGATGCCGAAAAAATATAGAACGACAAAAAAATAAACCTAAAACGACTTGGCGAGACGGTTGTCGGATTTAAATTTGATTTATATAAAAAATAAAATTTTATTTGCTTAAATTTATTCTTTTTAACTTGATAACATTTATTCATATACAAATAGAACCTTATATTTACATATTATAGTTTTTATAATGTTCAAGCTAGTAATAAAAAAAAAAAATGCAAATACAAATGAAAAAGTAATTTTCAAAAATTTTCATCTTTCCAGTCATTTAGAAATTGACATAAATATTACTATGATATAAATTAACGCTTTAGAAGCGTATAATTTAAGTGATTGCATATTTAAATTCTTTATAGATAGTAAATAATATATATAAAAGCTCAAACTATTAATATTTCTTAAAAATGAAAGAAAGTAAATATTATGAATAAAGTAAAAGTATATATTTCAAAGATGTTTGAAAAAATGATTTGGTAAATTTCCATCAACAGATGATAACGCTGAAAAGTACTGATAAGAAAAGCCTAAAATCTTGATGGCTTATACTTTTTGTTTTTCTATGAAAAAGTTTTACATAAAAAAAAAAAATGACAAACAAGTAATAAATAAATCAAATATACAAAAAATTCATAATTCAAGTGAATATTTATATTATGATTTAATGGATTAATTTTAGGTAGTGGCGGAAGATATAAATAGAAGTAAATATAAGGTGAAAATAATTTAGATGTCGAAAGTTACTTTGACATCAGTGTCTACTTCAAAATAAGTGCTTCATAAAAAAATACGTCCACAATGAATAACATTCGAATTTTGTGGATAATAATTAAATTATTATTGATATATCGACCGTCGTTGGTATTTTCGGAGACACATTATTGTTATAAAACAATTACGGGAACCTACCAAAATTGTAGAAACGGTAATTGGACATTTTTTAGAGGCAACGATTCAGCTATCAAAATATATCCAAATAAAACTGAAATAACAAATAAAAAAGTTAACGTCTTTCAAAATAATGCATTGGAAAATATATCATCATCTTCATCAATTAAGTCTTTACAACTCAATTTGGCTGATATTGAATTGCATATTGAACCACTTGCTTTTTCCAATTTAGCAGCATTGGAAAATCTAGAAATTAATTCAGCTTCAGTTTTGCTAGACACTGATATTTTTTATGGTTTAAATAATTTAAAATATCTAAAAATTCAATTGACCGATAAAACAAAATCATATCTCAATGATTTGCTGGATAAACATTTAAATTTACATAAATTGGAATTAGTTAATCAACACGATGCTGATGTTTGCTATTTCACAAGACAAAATACTTCTCTCAATATATTTGAACTTCAATATACTGGTAGTTACATGACTGTAGTGACACGTCAATCATTTTATTGTTTAAAAAACCTTCAACAGCTTACAATATCTGAGAGCAATTTAACTTTGATTTCATCAGGTTCATTTAATGTATTGAAGAAATTAAAAAAAGTGTCCATAGTATCAAATAATAAACTGACTCATATAGCCTCAAATGTATTTAATACTTCTCGAAGTTTGAAAGTTATTGACTTGAGTAATAATTCGATAAATAAAATTGATAATGGATCATTTGTAATTGAAAGTAACAAATTGTCATTGCTCAACTTGAGCTACAATTCATTGGACATTATTGATGAAGGAATTTTTCGAAATGTAAAATGCAATGTTATTGATCTCACACAAAGTAAAATTGTTGCTATTTTTGATGGAGCATTTAATTCCTCACATGTCGACACAATCTATCTATTTAGCAATTATTTGTTCACTATCAATAGCTTAAAGTGGGGTTTTAATGATAATACTATTGTTTATTATGATTATATGAATTCCGATATTGCATTGAACACAGACAATAATTTAAAAAATAAATCAAATAAATTAATCAGTTTCCCCAGTTTTAACGACAACATGTGTTACTTGAGTGAATATTATTTTTTCAAAATTTGTACAACTGGCATGAAACTTAAATTAGTAAAAAAACTATTTGATAATTGGCAGCCTTCAGCACTTGAAATAGTAGACAACAGCATTGAATCAATTGAAGAAAATGCATTTCAGAATTTGAGTATAAAATATTTAATTATAAATTCTGATGCAAAAAATTTTACAATATTTCCTTTATCATTTACTGGCTTAAAAAAACTTGAAGTTCTTATACTCAATACTAGGACAATTCAAATTCAATCATATATTTTTAATTGCTTAACGTCATTAAGATCTCTAGAAATTTTGGCAGATAAATCATCCACTATACCTCTCTGTCAATTATTTAAAAATCTCAAATATTTACATAACTTATTATTGTCTCATCAACATAAAGTCAATATTTGTGATGAAAAATTATGCACAAATAATTTTAATTTATCAAGTCTTCATTATGAATATGGAAAATTTACAAGTTTACAACAACGTGCTTTTTCGTGTTTAAAACAACTTGATTATCTTGCTGTCACAGAAAGCAAGCTCGAAACAATTGAACCCTCGGCATTTGACGGTCTTGATAATATCAAATATTTGAATCTATCATCAAATAAAATAAAATCATTTGATCATAAAGTATTTATGAATCTAAATTTATCATTGCTTGACTTAAGTTATAATTTATTAAATCATATTAAAAATGATACATTTTACGGTTTTGAAACAAAAGCTTTAGATATTTCAAATAATCAAATTATTCAAATTGATGATGGTGCATTTGATGATATGAATCTTGATCATATATATTACCATAATAATATTGGTTTTATAAATGACACTGATTTTTGGTATGTTAACAATTCTCGAACTAAAGCAAATTGTAAAGTTCATAATTTATATATGATTTGTATTGACCACAAATCTTTATTATACGTTGATGAATTTGTAGCCATATCATTCCACGCCAGAAAATATTCTCATTTGTTACCAAGTGACAAACTAGAATTGAACAACACAGGTATATCATCAATCAAGAAATATGCATTCAAAAATTCATATACTAAATCATATTTAAAAACATTAATCATATTTGAAAATTTTAAAAGTGAATTTATTATTTATCCAGAATCATTTGATGGTTTAACGAAATTAGAAAATTTAGTATTAGATGTTGGACCAATTCCACTCATAGAAAATTTATTTGATTATTTATTATCACTCAATTATTTAAAAATGGGAATTAAAAAAAATCCAAAATCACCCTCCGAGTATATTAATAATGTATTGAAAACTGTTCCAAGTATAAGAATATTGGAAATTTTAGATAGCGATTCAATTAATATTTGTGATAATCCAAGATTCAATAAGAATATACTGCCAATTACGGCTCTCTATTATACAGGTGGATCAATAAATAAATTACCAATTAATTCATTGCAATGTCTACGAAATCTGGAAAAATTGTCAATATCACAGACACAATTGACGACTATTGAAGCTGCTGCATTTAATTCATTGGACAATCTCAAATATATATATTTGGCATTCAACAAATTAACTCGTATTTTTACTGGTATTTTTGATAGTCTCAATAATTTAATTACCCTCGACCTGAATCATAATAAAATTAATGGAATTGATAATAAATCATTGATGAAATCCAATAATAATAATTTACATCTTCTTAATTTAAGTTACAATGAATTTTCAATTATTAAAAAAGATACTTTTGAAAATTTTAAATGCAGTCAGTTGGATTTATCACACAACAAAATTAGCCACATTGAAGATAATGCATTTAAATATACCAACATTTACGATATATTTCTATTGAATAATGCTATCACTGATGTAAAAATTAAAGCTTGGAAGATTCCTTCATTTACTTTTGTTCATGTTAAGAAACCATCGTATTTCATATCATTCTGTTCAGGAAAACGAACAAGAATTTGTGATCATTCAGGATTGTGTGAATCCAGATGCATTGATTACAATTCCAGTCCACCAGGATTAGGATAAAAAAATTTCAGTTAAATCATAATCAAAGTATATTCTATAATATGTATATCATTTAACATAGATTAGTATATAATTATTATATCAACATAAAAAAAAAAAAAAAATACTCATAACATTGTTATTATATTTATCTTTTATCTTCTTTTTCTTCTGGTAAATTTTATTTGTAATATTGTATTCATTTATAATGTTGTGTAATAATAAAAAAAAAATTATGTTTAGTTTAAAAAAGAAAAAAAACTATTCAAATAAATATAATATAAATGTATGGGGCGTTCTTAGTCAAATCACGGGGTCATCTGCCTGACCCCTTACGATTATGATAAGATATAAGCTTTTTTTGGTTGATTTTGGGCTGAAATTAGGCCTCTAATTTTTTAAGATTTTTTCATCAATTTTTCTAGGCTCCATCATCTTAAATATCACTAATTTTGGAATTTCTCAAAAGGGACCTTTTTTATTTTTCTGAATTTTTTTTTACAGAATATAGTGGACAATAGACGCATTTTGAGCATAGCGAAAATTTGGGCAGAAATATTAATATTTTTTTTTGATTTTCGAAATTTTTTTTTTCCAGCAAAAGAAATTTCTGAAAACGCAGAAACTGAAAATTTATCAAGGAAAAATCTATTTTTATTTTATTTATTACAAATAATCAAATTTTGTCAAAATTGTTTTCACCAGGGTTTCTTTGATTTTTCTCTGATTTTAGAAAATCCGAGAAATTTAAAGAAATTCTGAGAATGTTGGAGATAATCACTGCTTCTTCCAACTTGCCCTAGTTAACTAAATTTAGTCTGTACCCCGATTTTGAAACCACAGAGAAAAAAAATCAGGGATATCGCTGACGATTTCTATATGTATATCAACAACAACAATAGACAACGATAGAACATAATACAATTATTGTATTAGTTGGAGATCATCAGTGATAGTCGTAGAAAAAACAAAGGTGACATCTCTATGGACGATATTCAAAGATCGTCGAAGATCACAAATTTTTTTCTCGGAAGTAGAAAATGGACAAAAAATATACAAACATAAGGTGCGCAGTATGTAAAATTTGTGATCTTCGACGATCTTTGATTAGGTGCGTTCTTTCGTCAATTTTTTGTTGGCGCATCATGACCACGCATTTGCGCAGAAGTCGTAGAATTAAGTAAAATTTTTAAAGTATACATGTGTGCGTTACACACAATAGGTGCTTTCTTTTGTGTATTTATTTTTTTTCACTTTAATGCGCATGATCATGCACATGCGCCTGTCATGCAAACTTGTTGAGAGAACAGTGGCGTCGAACAAATAATTTTTCAAAAATAAGAATTAAAACATGGCTGATCCAGCCCCTCATGTCTTACGCTGTTGCAAACTGACTTTTTGCTGACTGCGCATTCAATTGCGCATGCGTGAAAATAAACAGGAAAAAAAATAAATACACAAAAGAAAGCACCTAATAGCATATATGTAATACTCCTATATTGCTAACAAGGCTCGATTGTTTCTTCATGGGCAACGGTGCAGACTCTATCGTCTTCCTTGTCGTGCGCCTACCAAAACGACGCGCGCATGTGACACTCACACTATTATATCTAATTGTTAAATTTATTTGTATTGGTGCAAACAAAAATTTTTACGTCAAATGTAGTAGTGTAAGTGAGCTTTCGACGTTCTCCGAGTGTCACATGCGCGCGTCGTTTTGGTAGGCACACGACAAGGAAGACGATAGAGTCTGCACCGTAGCCCATGAAGGAAATCCACTTATTGTAGAGATAGGACGTTAGCAATATAAGAGTATTACATATATGCACAATAAGTGCTTTCTTTTGTGTATTTATTTTTTTTCCTGTTCATTTTCGCGCATGCGCAGTTGAATGCGCAGTCAGCAAAAAGTCAGATTGCAACAGCGTAGGACATGAGGGGCTGGATCAGCCATGTTTTGATTCTTATTTTTTAAGAATTATTCGTTCGACGCCACTGTTCTCTCCTTAAGTTTGCATAATATGCACATGTGCATGATCATGCGCATTGAAGTGAACAAAAATAAATACACAAAAGAAAGCACCTACTTACAAAAATTGAAAACTCACGTGCTTTTTTAGCTTTTGCGCAAATGCGCGATCATGATGCGCCAACAAAAAATTGACGAAAGAACGCACCTAATATCTTTTGGTGATGTGATTTTGAGATGTCTTTTGGTGGTAAAAATGGCTGCTTTCTTTCATGGCTGCAACCACATGTTATATTTATCTTAACATTAGTGTGTCAAATTTTATGTCTTTCAGGATTTAGCATTTTGTTGTATCAACCAATTGTAACTGAAAAACATATAAACAATTTATTTAAAATAAAATGGAATAGAATGGAACCTCAAAAAAAAGTGTGTTTACAAACCAACAATTTCAATATTTTTAGGTTAATATACAAATGTCAAGAAAAATATAAATATAATACTGGCGTCAATGCATAGCCCAAGAAGACTAGAAATACAAGAGGACGAACTTGCCTCAAAAAACCGTATCGCTATACGGTCGCCACATAATTGAGGGGCGCTAGTAGTGACACGGTAACGTGCGCGACTTGTATCGCTTTTTTTTTACAATCCGCACAATACAAACATACTCTGACAAACACTAATAGAGCATTATACACATGATCTTTGTTAGAGTATGTTTGTATTACTTGTAAAAAAAATACGTCGCGCACATTACACTACTAGCGCCCCTCATACGGCACCATATAACGATACGGTTCTCTGAGGCGAGATAGGGAGTAAGTCCTCCTGTATTTCTAGTCTTCTTGGCATAGCCATTTTTTTTAAATAAGTAATTCTGCGCATCTGCGACTACGAGTGCGCTGATGGAGATCACATCAATGTTCTAAACACCAAGTTCATGAAAGGAAGAAGCCAATAGTATATTTTTTACCGGTAAACAATCCAGACTCACAACGCTCACAACCCTAGTTGGGATCACATTATATTTCTACTGAAATCATGGAGGTGAAAATTTCATATCTTCCATAACCCAAGAAGCGAAGTTCTTGAAAGGGGAACGCGTGGTCTTGAACCATAACATATTTGTCATAATCCAAGAAGCGTACTTCTAAAAAGATGAACATTTGTTCATGAACCAAGATATAGTTTTTCGTAACCCAAGAAATTTATTTTTTAAATTATGAACATTCAGTCATGATCCAAGATAATGTTTATACAATTTAAGAAATTTTTTTTTTTTTAAAAGAACTTTTTTGTTTAAACCAAAACTTTTCTTTCATGTTTCAAATGCTTTTTTTTTCAAGAACAAAATTCCTATTTCCAAGAAGCTTTTTTATTGGCAATAGGAATTTTTTTTTTCAGTGCAGATCTAATTATATCTAAGTAGATCTAATTTGATATACACAGGGACGAGTCGCTAAAGATAACAACAGATAGCAATATTTGGATCGCAGTAGGTGCCATAGGTGCTTTGTTTTGTGTATTTATTTTTTTTTCACTTCAATGAGCATGTCATGCGAACTTCCCTGGTGAAAAAATTTAATAGATTCTGTTAGATTCTGCAAGAGTCGACAAAAAATGACAAAATCTGGCAGATTCTGCCAGCCAAATACTCGACTTTCAACAGTCTGCCAGATTCTTCCAGATTGCCAGCCAAATACTCGACTTCCAGTTTTTTTTTTCACCAGGATAGCTATTCTCGACATAATTATCCCCTGTACCGGGGATAACATGAAAACGCTCGAAAGCGATATAGTCGTTTGATGGAAACCATTGAAGAAGATACAAATAAAGCCATAAATTAAGGTAAATTTCCACAAAATAGTTATCCCTGTCGCCGGGGATAACTGAGGGGATAATTATGTCGAGAATAGCTATCCAGGATTGAAAAGAGAACCGTGGCGTCGAATAAATAATTCGTAAAAAATAAGAATTAAAACATAGCTGATTCAGCCCTAATGTCCTACGCTGTTGCAAACTGACTTTGCTGACTGCACATTCAACTGCGCATGCGCGGAGATAAATAGGAAAAAAATAAATACACAAAAGAAAGCACCTAGGGGTCCGTTCAGAAAGTCTCATTTTTTCGGATCTTCAAAATAGCGCTGTTTCAGCGTTGATTTAGGCTAACAATTTAGATAGAAACTCACGTCCGCTATCTTGAAGATCCGAAAAAACAAGAGTTTCTGAACGGACCTAAGTACTGCACTACTCTAAACAATATGTAAGTTACGATAAGTGTGTTCGATCCAGCACCCGTATTCAGAGGATGTTCTCATTAGGGCTTTTTTCCGATGGCGACGCTTGTGAACTTTTTATATAGATTTTACATAGAAAAGCTTCACAAGCGCCACCATCGGAAAAAAAAGCCCTAATGAGAACATCCTCTGAATACGGGTGCTGAATACGGGTGCGGTTTTGTCTCACTTACGGCGCTTTAATTGTACGGTCAATTAGAGAACTAAAAGTAATTCAATAATTATTTTTTTTCGTTATCGGTAGTTCTCTAACTGACATATGCGTTATACTATACATTGCGTTTCTCTTTGGGTGACACTTTTGAGGCGAGAGTTCACATTCCAGCAGTCCAATTCACAGGGCATTACAATTTAGAACTTTTTTCCTCCGCTGGCGGCGCTTGTAGAGCTTTTGTATGTAAAATCTATATAAAAAAAATTTTACAAGCGCCATCACCGGCAAAAAAAAGCCCTAAATTGTAAAGAATTTGCCCTCGAATTGGACCGCAGCACCCGTATTCACAGCAGTCCAATTCACAGGGCATTACAATTTAGGGCTTTTTTCCACCACTCACGGCGCTTGTGAAGCTTTTGTATGTAAAATCTATATAAAAAAAATTTTTACGAGCGCCATCAGCGGCAAAGAAAAGCCCTAAATTGTAAAGAATTTGCCCTGTGAATTGGACTGCAGGGCAAATTTTATACAATTTAGGGCTTTTTTTTGCCACTGATGGCGCTTGTTAAATTTTTTTTATATAGATTTCACACATACAAAAGCTCTCAAGCGCCGCCAGTGGAGGAAAAAAGCCCGAAATTGTAATGCCCTGTGAATACGGGTGCGGCTTTATTATATTTCAGCACCCGTATTCACAGGGCATTACAATTTAGGGCTTTTTTCATCCACCGGTGGCGCTTGTGGAGCTTTTATAGCTTTTATAAAACATGTTGTCTCGGATATCGGAATATCCCCCTTTTATATGTAAAATCTATATAAAAAAAAATTTATAAGCGCCATCAGTGGCAAAAAAAAGCCCTAAATTGTATAAAATTTGCCCTGTGATTACGGGTGCAGTGTGGCGCACAGTGAACTATTTCCAGATTGTTAAAACTATATTAAAAATTTTATATAGTGTTATATAGTAAAGTTTGTTAAAGAGAGCAAACTATATATAAAATCACGCATCTTGAATCCGTCATATTGCCTCACAGATAATCTTTTACACAATAAATGTGTGCATGAGCAACCAAACCCCGCCCATAGGTCAGATCCCTATATAGATCTATAGATCCACGTGAGTAATTTTAAGTTTTTTTTTAACATGTATATCAAAGGTTAACAAATAACCCTAGCATAATAAACTATTGAACGTAAAAAAGTGTCTAATTAAAACTCATCATTAACTTGATACATTTAATTTATAATGACAATGACATTGTGTATTGAATAAAAAAAAAATTTACTTCATTAACAACATATTAATCATCACCCAATCAAAAGATCAATTAAGGTAAATAAAAGTTTATAATTGAGGGTCCGAATGCAATAACAAGTCGAGCACTCGAAGACAAGAAAACGCTATTTTGCTGTGGATGAAAAATAAGAAAAAATTAAAATTGAAAAATAAAAAAAAATAAAATACAGTCGTCGATAGAAGAAAAAAAAATACATATTTTTCTCGAAATGAATTTTTTTCAATAATAATCAGTTAACGTGATAAGAAATGAAAACGAAATTTTTTTTTTTTTTAAATAAGTATACTTTTTTTTCAAGTTAGTTTTTAACTCGTGACAACTTCTTTGAAAATCAATAAATGACTGTATCGTCTGTATCTTTATTATAAGCTAGTGATTGCAACAGTATCGTCGAAAAATTTATTTATTAAGATTGTTTAATTTTTCTTATATTATTGTTTAATATTGATAAAAAATTCAATTTGTCTAACTTTGAATTAAAAAACAATCGGAGAAATTAAAAAATTGAGTAACTTGTCAGTGGCAATATTTTGAGCAGTGTACCATGAAATTTTATACAAAATTTTTTAGATATTTTTATCAATTATTTACTGAATTATTAACAACAAATTGCGCGAATAGTGTTTGTATCCATATATGGATATATACAAACGCGCGAACACAGGCGTTTGCGGAAGAAGGGGCTGACGATCACGCATATATGCATGAATAGCCTTAACGGCAACTCGCAATTTGTTGTTAAATTAATAATTCAGTAAATAATTAATAAAAATATATTGAAAAAAACTATAAATCCGATAACTCTTGATAGGATCATCGTAGAGACTCTATCTTAGTTTTGAATAAAGCATCTTTCAAAACTCTAGAGCTGCGTTGAAAAACTGTTCTTCTAGGCATAATATTTTTTCGACAAAAAAAAAATAATAATAAAACGATTTTTTTTTTTTTTTATTTTTTTTCAAACACTATTTCGCCCAAACTTATTTTGCAACTTTTTTTTTTTAATTTTTTGATTTTGGTAAATTTTACCTAAATAAAAATGATTGAAAGAAATATAGCTGGTTCCATTAGAGCGCGATAGAGTTTTTAATGATACTTAATTTGGGCCTAGTACGGGCTATTTTGAGTCGTTTTTTTTTTAAATTTATTTATCTATTTTTTTATTCATTTAACTTATGAATCATAAGTATTCAATGTCTAGCAGCAATAGTCAATAATTGTAGTTGCAATACGTTCAAGTTCATCATTATTGTTTTACTATATAATTGCAGAGTTTACTTAAAATGGGCGCAAAAAGAATGTGTGTTAGGGAAGACCAACAAACCTCCGATGATGGTGACAAGGATGAAAAAAAAATTGTCATCAATTCACTGGACTATGACTCATTAGCAAAAATCTTTATGCTGCTGCCAATACCAGAAAGAATAGACATGGAAAAAGGTATATATTATCATCAAAATAAAGTTTCTTTGTTTTTAAAGAAATAGTAATGTGTATATTATTAAATTTTTAATCTGATACGTTTTATTCTAGTTTGTACCAAATGGAAAGAGGCATGTCAACTAGCTTGGTATGACATTAAAAAATACAAATGTGAACCATCAATTGGACGTTCTTATGATAACCGTTTGCTGACACAATCATACCTCGAGAAAATATTATTAAGATGTGGTAATTATTTAAAAGAATTGTCTCTATCTGATGTTTGCAAGGCAAGTATCATGCCATTTATTGGTGATCACTGTAAAAATTTAACAAGTCTTGAATGTGAATTTAACATCGTTTCATTAATTGATGATGCTGATCAATTTATTGAAGCATTCACACAGTTGGAGAGGCTAAAATGCATTATAATAAAAATGAATAATGAGTTGTTTAATAAGACAATTAATCTCTCTGCAATAATTAATAGTCTTCCAAAAGAAATTAATCAAATTCATTTGTTTTCTAAACCTCTATCGAATTATGAGCGAACAGTTTTAATGGTAAGTTTTTATTGAATACTAACTAGTGGTTTATGTGTCACCAGTGACAAAAAAAAAAAACAAATTATTCGAATGAATTTTTATCATTTTCAGACTTTTAAAAAATTTAGAAATCTTCAAAAATTGTCATTACATGGCTTCTCCGTGGATAACATCTTTCAAGAAATAGCAGAAAAAACTACACTTGTTCATCTCAACATTCGACCATATAATGTGCACAAAGAGTTTTCTCTATTTAATAAACTCGTTAATTTGGAATATATCGATCTAAGGATGTGGAATCTATCACCTACTGGAAAGATAGATAAAGGGACGGAAGATCTTTCTACTCAATTACTCAATACTATCTTTTGTACATGCAGAAATCTAAAACATCTTAATATCCAAGATGGTCTTTATGATGTAGCTAAAATTCCTCTCAAGAAATGGATAAACTTTCAAAACTTAGAGTATCTTGGTATTTCTGCTAATATAATGCCTGACTTAGCAAATACAATTGTTAAATACTGCAAGAATTTGAAACACTTGAGGATACATAATCCTTATCGCTTTATGAATAATACTGCCTTAAAAAAGTTAACAAAGTTGGAAAATCTTGAATGTTTAATATTGCTTGAATACGTTAAGCTCAGTGAGGAATCAATAATTGCGATTTCAAACAATTGTAAAAAACTTAAACGTTTGGAAATTCCTCGATGCATTATAGTACCATCTATTGATGGTGACCGACTTACTTCTCCATCTGTTTTAGATCACTTATCAAAATTACAATATCTTGAACATTTAAATCTGTATCAGGCAAGAAATCTTGAAGATAGTACAATTATTGCTATTGCTAATAATTGTAAAAACCTGAAAAGTTTGAATATCTATGGCTGTATGGCTATTACTGAAACAGCTCTCGATGCTTTAATAAACTTGAAAAATTTACAAAAACTAGACGTAAGTATACTTGATATTTCAGACAGCTTCATTATCAAATTAAAAGGATTAAAAGAATTGTGTTGTATTGATTGCAAGAAACTTACTGATGCTGGTTTCATTCAACTTATAAAAAACAACCCAGATCTTGAAGTGATTTATGTCTGGTGTATAGAAAATTTTACAATTGACTCAGTTATTGCTGCTGATCAGGCAACTAGAAATCGAACTAATGGTATCATTTTACGCATAGAAATATCTCATCTGTGCATCAGAAAAGCAAAGTCAATAATTAAATCGCAATGGTTAGTTATTGAATAGGTATAATTAAATTTATCGTATACCTTCATTTAATTACAGAGACAAAGCCAAACGTATTAAAGTCACGTGCAAAAAATAAATAATGTTTATATCTTCTAAACTATTCAAGATAGAGAGTTTAAAATAGGCCTAAATTAAAGGTATTCAAATAAATATTTAAAAAAATATATAATAACAATAATAATAACAATTTTTATAATTAAAAAACCCATTCGCCGAAGTTTTGAAAATTTTTAATTTTCAACGGGAAATCTCGTTACCAAAACTTTTTTATTTTAGAAACACGCACACAAAATACGTTATCAAGTCAATGATATTGTGAAGACCATGGACATGAATTATAACTAAAATTCGGACCTAGGTAAATTCAGATTCGTGGCATCCCATGGTTACCCCCTGGGCCATTGTTTTCCGACCGTTCATATACATTTGGATGCGTGTCTGATCACATCTGGTAAATCTGAATTTACCGTTTCCCGTCGTTTAAAGTCTTAATAATTTTTGAATTTTTATGTTTTTTGTCTTTCAATCATCCAAAATTTTAAAAAACAATATCTTCTACCCTGGTAGAAATAATCTCTTCGGGTTTTCTCCGGATTTCTCTAGATTGTCTTTAAATTTCTCCGGATTTTTTCGGAAAAAAATTCCTTTTTTATTTTCCGTATGTAAACTCTTATTTCTGGTTTTTTCAATTGATTTTTCCATTTCTTTTTGTTAGTTTTTTTAAGCGAAAATTCCAGAAAAAATAGGAGATACTATGAAAATAGACTGGAGATTACTCCGTAATATCTCCGGAAGTCTCAATTACGTAAAAATCCAGAGAAAATCCGGAGAGATTTTTTCCACTAGGGTATGTATACAAATATATTGTCATGAAAAAGAAAAAAGGGCGTAAGAGCAATTTTTTAATTTTATGTATATTGTCAGGGCTGGCTTGGGAGTCAAAGGTAACAAAAAAAAATTATCAATTGAAGATATCTTGAAGATTTTATGCAATGAAAAAGCACCAAGTGCTGTTGTTGATAAATTTTTGAAATATTAAAAACCTCGTTTAAAACGCTCTGCATAAGTCAGTCGTCGATTTGATATGAAATTATCATCTTCATTTTTTCGTACATATTGAAACATTAATTTGTCGACATCTCTTAGAAAATTATCAACATCTTTACTACAATTTATTGATTGATTTTCGTGTGTTTCATAACAATTTCTTATCTAACAAATAAATGAAAATAAATTTTTTTTTTATAAATAATTTTATCGTAAATTTATTGTGAATATTTACAATTTCTAAATCAATTGAAGTTTTTTTTGGCTCAGTTATTTTTAAATAATTTTCAATATTTTTCATACTTGAATAAGCTTGTTCAAGAGTAAGCTTCAATTTATTTGTGTGATCTTCATTCATACAAGCAAGTTTTTCTGTCCAATAATTATCGTAATTAACAAACTGTTGTTCATTAACTTTTGCTAAAAAAAATATACATTTCACAATAAATCTTACAATCACTTTTATAGCAGTTTTTTTTTTCTACCAATTTTTAATCGTTTTATTAAATTATCACCAATTTCTAGACCATCATATTTTGGAAGTGATGGCTCCTTTCCTAATTTCAGATTACATTTTTTTTCTTCTTCACTTTCAATTGATTTACCTTCACACTTCATAATTTTGTTTGAAAAATAATAAAATAATAATAAAAAAGTAAATTTTTTTGAAAAAGAAATCGTTGAATTTTAACTATTTTTTTTTTTTTTTTTTTTAATGACATATTCTTCTTGCAAATTTTAACAAATGAACGAAAAACAAAAAAATTATTCATTATTTCATTTTTCTTTTAAATAATAATGAGGGCAAATTTTATAAATTCAACTTTTCACCAAGCACTGCTGGAGCCAGGAGTCCGGGACATATTCCCTACTTTTATAATGGAGAATCTTGACTTTTTAGAAATTGAAAAATTGATTTTATACGAATGTTGATTTTTTCAAATAACAAAAGAAATTAATTTTTTCTTATACAAATTTCTATTTGTTAAAGAATTTGTAAAATTGAAAATTAATTAAGAATTAATAAATTTGGTTTATATATAGCCAAAAAAAATTTAAATGGTAAGCTATATTAATTCCTTGGTTCCATCTTTTCCTTAGCTACTGCTTTTCTTTGGTATTTGATTTATTTAACAAATAAAATATCGCTGGAAAAAAAAAGTGATCTTTGACGATCTTCAAAAATCATCTATGGGAGATCGTTGAAGATGTTTCTTTTGTCCGCATTATAGTAACTATCACTGACGATCTTCAACGATATATGTCTATCGACAATGATGTATAAGAGTTTACTGGAGTTGTGATGTCGAACGATCTGGAAATATAAGTGAAGATAAACAACTATCTTTAACGATGTAATGAATCTCCTATACACAATACAATCTAATACAATAAACAAATTGTGAGTTGCCGCTGCCACAATTTATACAGCGTGCCCCGTAAGTGCCGCACGTAGTATATACCACGAGATAGATCATGAAATTTTACGACGAAAATGTTTTTAAATTTTTGTTCTGACTTCTACGATGCTTTGTACCTGAGTTATTAACGTTTTAAGTTGACCTATCAGCATCGAGCATCATGCATGTTTGCATGCGCAAGAGATTGGCTGTTTTCTTTCATGAACTCGGTGTTTACTGTTTAGCACCCGTATTCACAGGGCATTACAATTTAGGGCTCTTTTCTTACACTGGCGGCGCTTGTAAGAAATCTATATAAAAAAAATTTGACAAGTGCCATCAGTGGCAAAAAAAGCCCTAAATTGTATAAAATTTGCCCTGTGAATACGGGTGCAGAACACTGATAGCTTTCTTTTACGGAGGCTACGAGCCGAAAGGCTCAGCCGCAGTATTGGATTTATCCCCCAAAAAAAAAAAACGTTCATAACTTCTAAACTAATTGTCGTAAAGACTTCGGATTTGGCTCAAAAGAAGCGGCTCTGGAAATTCTATCGCCCCTAATAAAAAAAAACATTATCTATTCAGCCATTTTTTTTTTTTTTTCTTAAAAAAACGAAAAAAAAAAAAATTGTGTTTTTTTTTTTTTTTTTTGCACGAAAAATACTATTCGTACAATAAAAATTCATTTGAAAAAGTTATAGAATTTTGAAAAACGATTATTTTAAGCCTAATATGAAACCTCTGCGACTACTCTATTTTGAGTTATAGCTTGTGCCGTTTTCATTTTTTAGGCAAACGATAACTCATGATGAAATAGTGTTAGAGACTTCATCTTAGGCTTAAAACATGCGTATTCGAAAATTCTATCGCCTCTCCGAAAAAATTTTGATCTATGAATCATATTTTCCATAAAAATTGAAAAAAAAACCGTTTTTTTTTTTTTTTTAAATTTAGTTTTTTTAAAAAAAAAAAAAAGTGACCAAACAGATGATGCTCTTTCTCATGAAGGGCGATGGAGTTTTAGAAGACGCGTTGTTTGAGCCTAATACGAAGTCTCTACTACAATTTTATCAAGTTATTGCATTCCTAGTTTTCGAGTAATTTCTGAAAAACGCTCTAACTTTCGACAAAATCGTCCTAGATACTTTGTATAAGACTTAAAAAGCATGTGTGGTAAAATCCTACAACTTTTAGCCGAAACTTTTTTCAAAAAAAATTATAGTTTTCATAAAATAGTAAAAAATTGACTATTTGATTCAGGGTAAACTCCTTAAAGGGCGATAGAGTTTTAAAAACCACGTTTTTTGAGCTTAATATGAAGTCATTCGGTTGATTCTAACAGAAGTTATAGCTTGCCTTAACTTGAACGAAAAAAAAAAAAAAAAATCGATTTTCAGAAAAATAAAAAAAAATGTACTATTATTGTATTGTTACTTTTAAAAACCATTTAAGAGATAGAATTTAACACGGCCCTAGCCGGAGTATTGAAAATTTTTCAATTTTCAACGGTAACGCGGGCCACACGCCCCAACAAACGTTACCAGATCTTTTTGTTTATTTATTTTTTTTCCTGTTCATTTTCGCGCATGCGCAGTCAGCAAAAAGTCAGATTGCAACAGCGTAGGACATGAGGGGCTGGATCAGCCATGTTTTGATTCTTATTTTTTAAGAATTATTCGTTCGACGCCACTGTTCTCTCCTCAAGTTTGCATAATATGCACATGTGCATGATCATGCGCATTGAAGTGAACAAAAATAAATACACAAAAGAAAGCTCCCGATGTGATTTCCATCAGCACACGCGTAGGCGCAGATGCGCAAAATTTCTTATTAAAAAAAAATGGCTGTGCGTTGGCGCCGGCAACCACTGGCATTATATCATTATATTTATCTTAACATTAGTGTGTCAAATTTCATGTCATTCAGGATTCAACATTTTGTTGTACCAACTAATTGTTAGCTCCATACACTGACTTGAGAGTGCGCATACGTTTGCTACGGACCTACGATCGCAGCGGCAGCTCACAATTTGTTAATAGGTGCTTTCTTTTGTGTATTTATTTTTTTTCCTGTTTATTTTCACGCATGCGCAATTGAATGCGCAAACAGCAAAAAGTCAGATTGCAACAGCGTAGGGCATGCGGGGCTGGATCAGCCATGTTTCAATTTTTATTTTTTAAGAATTATTTGTTCGACGCCACTGTTCTCTCATCAAGTTTGCATGACAGGCGCATGTGCATGATCATGCGCATTAAAGTGAAAAAAAATAAATACACAAAAGAAAGCACCTAATTAATTAATAACTTGGTTAATTATTGTTTTTAACACAAGTTTTTAAATTCTAAAATTTTCTCGACACTTTTTTATCTTGAAGTTCAAAAAACGTATTTTATTCCGACCGACATTACTCAATAAATTAATAAAAGAAAACAATACAAGTAAATATTATTTTTTAAGTTACTTTTATTTTTACTAGACTATTACAAAATTATATGCCAAGTTTCAAGTCGATTCATTAATTGTTAACAAAGTTATGACGAGTTAGACCTGCACCCGTATTCACGGGGCAAAATTGTTCTCATAGGGCTTTTTTTTCCGCTGATGGCGCTTGACAAAATTTTTTTTATATAGATTTCATATAGAAAAGCTTCACAAACGCCACCATCGAAAAAAAAACGCCCTAATGAGAACATCCTCTGAATACGGGTGCAGAGAAAACGTAAAAGCCGTAAAATTTCGAGCCTAAACTTCTTGCTCGTTATATTCTCTTTTATACGTTTCTTACGTTTTATCCGTGGACAATTGTAAAAAACCTGAAAAACTTACAATGTGCCCATTCCTGATTCTTACCATGTTGTAATGGCTGTGACATTGTTTAGTATATTGTTATTATTTGTTATGTTTCATTCATTGCCGAACCGGCCTTTCATACAAACTCATTTTAAGTGGTTATATATGATTTGTTGTTATTTGTATAAAAAATAGTACAAATTGTATTAATGTTTCTGTTGATATAATTATAAATTAATATGTAATATTAAACATAGAAACTTTTATTAGAAAAAAATCGAAAAATCATGGAGGTTGATCAAGAAGAATCAGACTCATCTCCAGTTGAACAAATGTAAGTTTAATGTCAATAAAAAAATTAAGTGTTTACTTTCATGTAAAATGACAAAAATTTTGTGTTCTTTTGTTCTACAGAATCTTAGAAGCATCAGAATTGTGGAAATGTATTAAAAAATTAGGAACATTAGTTTCCAATGAATCAAATTCACAATATATTAATCCATTTTTAACATCAATTTCAAATTCAAGCCATCTTCATAAATTTCTTATTCCACCAGTTGGAGTACGTGGTACAACAAATCCTTGGTGTATACAATATTTATCATTTACAAAATGGTTATTTGGTGTTTGTTTTAAGATATTATGTGATCAAATTGCTGATGATATTTCTGAAAGTAATCTACAAATTCAATCACTTATTCTTCGTATGCTTGTTGTTCGTCATCGTGTTAATTTTGAAGCAATTACTGATGAATATATGATTATTCTTGATGACATATTGGATTTTGATGATAATAAAGAGAATAAAAATTATATATTGATTGAAAGATTCGTTGTTAATCAGAATGCAATTGATGACATGAATCTTGAATCATATACAATAAAAATTAAATCAAATTTTATAACAAATATACAATTATCAATAATGAAAATAATCATAAACTCTGGTGTTATAGTTTGGAATACAGATAAATTATGGCCAAGATTATTAAGAATAATAAATAATTCTGAGCCTGAAGCAAAACTCATGGCTTTAAAAATTTCATTGAAAATATTAGAATTTAATTTAGTTGATGATAAAATTGTTGAAATTTTAATTGACAATACAAATGCAATTATTAGTAATTTGGATAATACTTGGAATGAAATAGATACAATTAATTTTTGGAATATATTAATTGATATTTTTCATCATTTTATTGAATCACCAAAAGCTATAAATTTAGGTTACTCAATTCTTGATACAATGTTAATGAGAAAAGAAAATATAAAAATTCTTGAAAATAAAATATGTGAAAAAATTCAAACTGCACTAATTAAAAATCCACGAACATATTCATCCGATGATGCTAAAAATTTTATCAAATATTTTGATGAATTTCCAAATTTTTATAAAATTTTTATTCATTATATTATTTTAGAAATACAAACTGCTCATCTTGTTGTAATTGATTTAACTGAAACTAGTCAATTATGGAAATTATTTTTAAATTTATTATCAAATAAAATAAAAAATAATGATTCATCATCACTTGTTAATTTGTTAAAAGCACCACGAGTATTATCAAATTGGATGATTGATAATAAAATTCAAGGTAAATTATTTAATGATCCAAATAATATCCTTGAATATTTATTGAATATATTAAAAACAACAAGTAATAATAATGAAACATCATTAATATATTCATGCCTAAATGAAATAATATTTATTCAAGATTTTGATAAAACTCCAATTCAAAATTTTTTAATACTACCATGGTTAACAAAAGAAACATCATCACATTTACAGATATCAGAAAAATTACTTGAAATGGCTAAATCATTGAGCATTGATATTCAAATTGAATGTTTAAAAAATATGTGTAAATTTGGTCAGGGTAAAAAACGTATTAGTTATTTAAGTATTTGTGTTATGAAAAAGGATATTAAACTTGGAATTGCAGCAATATTAAATTCAATATTTCTTCTTCAAGATAGTAGCATATCATTTTTAGATTTAAGTACACATATATTAAAACCTGCATTGACTAGTAAACGTAAACCACTTTGTGAAGCTGTTGCTAAAATAATTGGACCAATTGTATGTTTTTTATCTGGTCAAGCAAATTTTAAAAAACAAATATGGGATTTATCATCATTGTCATCATCAAATTGGACAATTAATTGTAATGTATGTGATAAAAAAATTTTACCTGGTTTATCATCTGAATTTAAAATTGATGAGAAATTATTTATGACTTATATTAATTTAATTTCATCACAATTTATTGAAATACGTAATAACATGAGTGAAAACCTTGTTAGATTATCAAATCATTTGGAAATTTTTAGTAAAAATAATATATCAAAACTTTGGTTACCTTATCTTAGTGATTCAAATGTTAAAATTCGTCAAAATTTATCAAATTCAATTGTAACACTTATGGAAAATAAAATAATTTTATGTACAAGAGGACAAGATAGAAATATTGTATTTCAAAATGGTTTACCAACTGAACTTGATGATTTCGTTGAAAATATTATTGATGAATTTAGTGAAATTTTACATGATTCACTGACAAATAATAAAGAATCAAATCATTTAACACTAATAAATACTGCTAAAAATTTATCAAAACTTCAACTTGATTCAATTGAAGAAAGAATTTGTAATTTATTTATTGTAACAATAATTCATTCAAGATCATCATACAATGCAATTGCAAATGCAGTTATTGCTTATGAAGAAGTTGCTAGATTTTCTGGTTTAACACTCAAAGAAATTTATATGAGATATAAAAAAAATAAAATACAATTAATGATGAGATTAGCTGCTAAAAATTATCTTGAAGTTGGACATCTTTTGGATACTTCACTGACAAAATGTTTAAAGTGTATTGGATTTACTGGTGGCTTACAAGAATTTCTTGAAAAAGATGGAGATTTAGCATTGAGTTTTCTTGTTTCATTGTATCATATTGTTGAAGAAATAGAACCAATATTTTCTGAAATAATATATCGTTTGAGTACAGATAGTTCAGAAATATTTAAAAAACATTTTAAACATATTTGTGTACATGTGTTTTTAAATGAATCACCAGAAGATGGTATAATGTGTCTTAAAAAAGTTTCAAAAATAGCAAAAACTTCATTAAGAGACTTAATGACCCTATCACATATTGGTATATTTCGTGATTTACTTATTTATTTTCATGATCATGAAGAAACTGTATTAACATGTTTAGAGCTAATATCAGAATTTGATCAAGAAGTTAAAGGTAAAAAAAGTTTTGCTACAAAAGATGACATTGCAAAATATTTAAATTCACAATTACACGGTGTATTTGTACGTTTTGATGCAAATTTAGTACCATTGGCTGATCAATCAACTCAAAAAGCAGCACTTTTATCACTTGGTAGTCTTATGAATTATATGGGACCAAAATATTTAAGTCCATTACGTTTTAAAATTTTAACAACATTAAGAACATCACTTAGTTTAACAAGACCTGGTTTAAAAAAAATATGTTGTTATGCATGGGAATGTTTTGTTAAAAATATACCAATTGATGAACTTGGACCACTTTTACCAACAATTGTTGTATCAATGATACCATTACTTGAATCATGTCGTAATGAAGTTATGAAAATACTTGAATTTATATTTATTGTTAATAAAAAAAATTTAGAACAATATATATCAGAAGTATTTTTTATAAAAGATCTTAATGTTGATCAAATAATTATAGATAATGTTATGTCAGAAATTGAAAAATCAACACCAACTGAATTTAATGAAAAACTTGATAAATGGTTAGTACGAATAAAACATGAAACTTATGAAGTACGTTATAAAGCACTTTGTCATTTAGTTATATTTTTAAAAGAACATAGAAATGAATTGAATATTATGATATTAAAAGAAACAAATATACATCCATATGTTGGTGAATTATTAGATGAGTTATTAATTGGTTGTTGTGATAAAGAAGAAAAAATTCGTATGATATCTGGTGAATGTCTTGGTGAATTAGGTGCAATTGAACCAAGTTTACGTGGAAGAAGAATAACAACAAGAAATGATATATTATTTATAAATTCAATGATAAATAATATAAATTTTGTTATTGAATTAATAAATTCACTTGTTAAAGCAATACAAGTTGAAAAAAATGCAAGTAATGTATCAAGTTTTGCATTGGCAATACAAGAAATATTAAAATTTTATCAAATTAATTTAACTGATGATGATGAAATTTGGAAATCTTTAACACCAAAATGTCAACAAATAATAAAACCATTTAAAGAATCAAGATATACAATTACTGCAAAAATTTGTAATAAAACTGGAACAGTAATTTATGGATCAGAGAGTGGTTCAACATTTGAAGATTGGTCATTTAATTGGGCATGTTCAATGATGAATACAATAGAAGATGTAAAAATTTCAAATTTATTAAATACATTTCGTCCAGCATTAAAACGTGATTCAAAAACAACAATATTTTTAATACCATATATATTTACATATATTGTTGAAAATGGTAATGACAAAGATCGTTTAACATTACAAAATGAAATATTTTCAATAATTAAAGTAACTGATAAAAAAATGGATAAAGA
Organism: Aphidius gifuensis; assembly: GCF_014905175.1. NCBI lineage: Eukaryota > Metazoa > Arthropoda > Insecta > Hymenoptera > Braconidae > Aphidius > Aphidius gifuensis. The sequence goes on from NC_057788.1 coordinate 11,644,881, forward strand.
ATTATTATCATGGAAACCATTGAGAGAATTTGGTGAAGCACATACGACAAATAGAATATCTGATGAAGCAAGACGTGTACGTTGTTCACAAGTTGTATTTAGTATATTTGATTATATTGAAAGATGGCTTGATGAATCACATAATAATAGAATGAATAATAAAAATTATAATAAAATAAAAAATTTTTTAAATAAATTTGATTATTATATATTAGCAGTTGCTTGTTATAAACTATGTGATTATCATCGTTCATTAATGTATCTAGAAAGACATATGACATCAAATAATAAAAATTTAACTGATCAAAATGAAATGACTTTACTTGCAAATATTTATACACAACTTGAAGAACCTGATGGTGTATCTGGTATATTATCAACACAAAATAAATTACCAAGTCTTCAACAACGTGTTATTGCACATGAATTAAATGGTCAAATTCAAGATGCTGCTATTTGTTATGAACGTCTTGCACAAAAATCACTTGAACCAAAATACGTTCAGGGTCTTATTAATTGTTATTTAAGTCTTGATCAACCATTTACAGCAATGAAAATAACACGTGGTATTCTTAATCAATTACCAGAATATGAGCCATTAATTGAGAGTCATGAAACATTTTGGCATTTGGCTGATTTTCAACAACTTGATGAAACACATGAGACAAATGTTTTAAAAAATTTGATATTAGAAAATTTAAAAAATAAAATAAAACCAGATCTTTATGATATTAAAAAAAAATTAATTTCACAAGTTGGAAATGCATCACATGAGGGTGTTTATCAACAAAATTATTCTGGTATTATGAAACTTCATGTATTAAATGAATTTGAAAAAGCAACAGCTTTAATGATAAATAATATCAATAATTTACCACAAATTTTTAAAGAATGGGAAGAACGTGATCAATTAATAAGAACATCAAAAAATGTTGAATTTGTATTGTCAATGCGTCGTGCAACATTGGGTTTTGCTGTTAAATTAGCAACATTAGATGAACAAAAAATTTTATTAAATAAAGAAATTGGTAAAATATGGTTAAAAAGTGCTAAAATTGCACGTAAATCTGGTTTATATCAACAAGCATATATGTATATTTTATCAGCAAGTGATTATTGTGAAATACAAGAACTTTCAATTGAACAAGCACAACTTTATTGGGAAAAAGGTTGTCAAGATGAAGCATTTACAACATTGAAACATTTTTTTTCAATAACAACAAATTTAGAAAAATACAATAATTCACAATCACAAAAAACACCAACAAAAGAAACTAAAAATTATGCTAAAGCAAAATTATTATTTGCAAAATATAATGATGAAACATTAAATGTTGATCCAGATAAAAATATAAATTATTATAAAAATGCAGCATCTGTTATTGATGATTGGGAAAAAAGTCGTTTAATGTATGCACAGTATATTGAATCATATTTTGATAGAATGTCAGAAGAAGAAAAAATTGATGGTAAAAATGGTTTACGCTATCTTCTTCGTGCATTTTCAAATTATGGAAAATCATTATCAATTGGATGTAAATATGTTCATCAATCAATGCCAAAAATGTTATCAATATGGATGGATTTTGCTCAAAAAGTACAATCATTAAAACAATTAAGTGATAAACAAAATTATATTCTCACAGAAATGGCAAAATATATTGATTTGTATCGTCAGATGGTACCAAAATATGTATGGTTAACAGCACTTAGTCAACTTGTATCACGTATTTGTCATCCATCAAAAATTGTTAGTCGTAAAATAAAAGATATATTAATTGATCTTATTGATGAATATCCTCATTATTCAATTTGGATGATGATTGAAATATTTAATTCATCAATACAAGCTAAAATTAAAGCTGGTATTGAAATATCATCAAGTTCACAATTTAAAAAAAGAAAAAATAAAACAGAAATTGAAAATTTAATTAATAGTTTTAAACTTTTAGCAAAATGTTTAGTTGATTTATCATATCATGAAGTTCGTAAAGATCTAACAGTTGTTAATATTAAAGATATAAATAATAATAATTTACAGCGTTTATTTGAAAGAAAAAATTTTGGTCCAATTATGATGCCAACAAGTAAATTTTTTCAAGTATTATTACCAACTAAAAAAGAAAATCGAAATAATCATGTACCATTTGAACATGGAATGGTTTCAATTGTTGGTGTTAAACCAGAAGTAACAGTATTATCATCACTTGTTAGACCAAAACGTATAACATTTATTGGATCTGATGGAAAAAATTATAGATTTATGGTTAAACCAAAAGATGATTTACGTCGTGATTTACGTCTTATGGAATTTAATACAATTGTAAATACTTATCTACAAAAAAATCCAGAATCAAGACAACGAAGACTTTACATTATAACATACAGTGTTGTACCACTTAGTGAAAAATGTGGTATTATAGAATGGCTATCAAATCTTTCTGGTTTAAGACCAACAATTATGAATTTATACAAAGCCAATTCACTTGGTGCTTCTCCAAATGATTTACGTACACATCCAAATAAATTTGCACCATTAGAAGCCAGAAGAAAGGCATTTGTTAATGTTTTATTACCAAAACATCCACCAATATTGAGTCAATTTTTTAGAAAAAATTTTGCAGATCCATATAGTTGGTATGAAGCTAGAGCAGCATATATAAGAACAAGTGCTGTTATGTCAATGGTTGGATATATTGTTGGTCTTGGTGATCGTCATGGTGAAAATTTAAATATCAATATTGTTAATGGTGATTGTGTACATGTAGATTTTAATTGTTTATTTAATCATGGAGAAAAATTTGAAGAACCAGAACGTGTACCATTTCGTTTGACTCAAAATATGGTTGAAGCAATGGGCCCATTAGGGTATGAAGGACCATTTAGAAAATCTTGTGAAACAACTCTTCGAGTATTGAGACAAGAAGCCAGTACACTTATTAGTATTTTAACACCTTTTGTTTACACCGAAAATCGTAATGATGTAATTATATTTTTATCTATTTTTATATATAATCAAAAATTTAGTGCAATGACATTAACTTGATAAATAAATTAATATATTTTTTGTTTTTTTTTTGTTGACAGGCTCTTAAATCTGTGAAGAATATTGAAGAAAGATTAAAAGGCGTTGTTAAACCATCTGGAACAAAATCAGAAATTGTCGTTAATCTTAGTGTTGAGGGTCAAACAAATCATCTCATACTTGATGCCGTAAATATTGATAATCTCTGCCAGATGTTTATTGGCTGGGGTGCATACCTTTGATTTAATTTATCATTTTATATTAATTGAAGTAGAATTTATTAATCATAATTATTAATAAGTTTATTGAGTTTTTCTTAATAATGTAAAATAACTGACTGAAGTACTCAAAATCTAAAAAAATAATTAATAAAAGTTAAATTTTTTATATTTTCATGAAAAAAATAATAATTTTTTTATTTTAGTAATAACATTAATAATTACCGTACTAAAATATTCTAAATTTAAATATGAAAATTTTCCTGCTGATAAAAAGCATGGTTTTTGTCCTCTAAATACCATGAAACGTATTTTTTTTTTTACATTATCTGATGCAAAATACCAGTTAGTTGAGTATGCTGCTTGACTGATCATTTTACTTTTGTTGATTAATTCATCACCGGGCCAGCAAAATATTAGTAATTGAAAAAGTGCCATTAATAGATAGGACAAGTATTCAGCTAATCCATCGCCTTCGGAAAATGTCTGTCAATAAATAAATGTTGGATTTTTTATGATATTATATTTGATTAAAAAAACGATCATCGGCATACCGAGTTGACTTGAAAACCAACGAGACAAATTATGATACTGCTGGCAATTACTTGGACCAACATCATTGGACTAAATATGTTTTCAATTCTCTGGGAAAATCTACAATTTCAACAATCAAAACGCAGTGAGTTAATAATTTTTGTTTTTAATTTACTGTACTTGAAAACAAGACGAGATGTTTATCAATTATTCATTCATTTTAAATACACATAAATAAAATTCAAAATATTGAGTAAAAATAAAAATAAAACAGCAACGAAATGAAAATATTATTAGTTATTTAAACTGATGAAAAAATAATTTGATAAATAAATTGATTTATCAAAAGACTTTACCAAAATAAACAATAAATTTACCAAGGTTATTATCATTAAAAACAAATTTTACCAAAATTTATGAGAAAATAATAAAATAAAATATATACAAAAGAATTTGTCGATAAATAATATTTTTTTTTTTCTATTTTCATTTATGTTGTGTGAGTTTTGTTCACCAGTTCGACTGGAAAATTATATTCTTGATTGCCAGTTGTCTACAAAGGTCCACGTTTGTTTGACCTCGTCAAAAATAAAAACTTAATCTTGTAACTGCATATTCTTTTACGGTGAGTGTTTTGATATAAAAATCAACAAAATTTTATAGTATTTCAATTAAAATATTCGTGATAATCAATGTAAAAATTCATAATAAAAATATAATTCATATAATTTATTTTATTTTGATAATTACAGATGGATAAAGAAAAGTGTAATAGTGAATCATCAACTAATCAAGTACCTGAAAAAAATGATATTGATGACAAATTATCAGAACCAGTTGTTGAATCAATATCATTGCAAGTATCAAATAATGAATCAAAAAGTGTTGAATTATTAAATAAATCAGATTCACCTGATGACTCTTTGCCAAAGCAATTATCATCTGATAAAATGATTCCAGCTTATGCCGAACCAGGCTCATCAAAATCATTTGATATAAAAGAAAAAAAATTTTTGGCTAATGCTGGTAAATTAAGTACAAATGTTGATGAGAGAAAACGTTCTTCCGAAATTGCTAATGACTCACCATTAAAAAAGTCATCTACTCGTCCTTTAACTGAAAATAATTATGCTCTAGAAAATATTAGGAAAATATCACCGCCTACTTTTGATGATTTGATGTCTGCTTCTACAAGTGTCGACTCACCCAGTTCACCAGATCTATCAAGAAGTAATGATTCTGCAAACTATTATAGTAATCTACTTCAACAATGTCTATTGGAGTACCAAAATAATATGCTTAAAGAATCAGCAAAAGAATTTCGTGAATGTCTTGGTTTATTTGTACCAAAAACTCATCAATTTATGTACGTGAAAACAAATATCATACCACTTTTGATTGGACGTCATCAGGAAATTAAACCAACAGAACTCACTTCACAATATGCTAAAGATCTAGAAAATATCATTTACAATTTGATTGATGATAAATACCAAACAGTTCGACAATGTATTACTGATATTAATAAATTATTTATGCATATTTATTTGCAACAGTTCCAAGATGATCCATCAAACTCATGGTTGAATGAAATAAAGATTACACAACAATACTTTCATGAATTAGTTGCTAATATAAATTGGGAAAGCAGAGAGGAACCTAATGAATCAAAATATCATCCAATTTCAAAACTTACTGGATCAGGAAAGATGACAAGTCAATTTACTTATCTTCTAGATGTATTGCAGAGTTTACAAGAACACGAATATGGATATCTTTTAAAACAAGAAAATAATAATGATATGACAGAAATTGCTGGAACATCGGTTAGTAAAGTTTTAAATAAATTATTTTTTTATTTACTCAAATATTGTTTATGCCATAAATAATATTTATATATTTATTTATTTAGAGCTCAGATGTATCAACAATTACAGTTATTACTTTGGAGATCATTCGAGATCGTTTGTTAAATACATTATACGATAGTGTTGAACAATGTATCCAAGATATTGATGAACTTTTTATAGATTCTTATATATTTAAATTGATGGGATCTGACTACATTCCAATGACTCATGTTCTCTATGTTTTTTTTCGTGAACAGGTAAATAATTTTTTTCTATTTTCGCATATTTTTAATTGAATAAAATTCATTTGTCATTTGTCATTTTTTTTTTTTTTTGTTTCAAAAGATTATCGATATGCCAGTAGGCTTCTGATCAACGATATAGAAGAACATGAATCCAAGACAGTTTGATAAAATCATATTAATATAATCGATAATATTTTATTAATAAATACTTTGATAAAATTATTTCTGTAGAAATTTAATAATTTAAAAATGCTTTGAAATAACTTTGAAAAAAAAAGAAAACAATAATAATAATAATAATAATAATAATAATAATAATATATAAATTAAATATGTTTCAATAAATAATCAATGACCACACAGTAAATCTTTTTTCTTTGATGATTATTTGTATTTATTGTATGCATTATAAATGCAGAAAATAAAATTGGTAAGAACCCACTAACTCACATAACTTTCAAGCTTCAATTGATATTTATTTTATATTTTAATTTTAATCATTAAATTTTTTTAAGACTTTCTAAAAATAAATTCAGGATTAGTCGAGACTCATAAAAATCTTGACTCATCTCGTCTCGGTTTTAATGGATACACAAGCATACCTTATAATAGTTTGATGATGTTTGATGATTAAATTGAACTCTTTATCTATTTTTTTTGAGTTATCAATATTTTTTATCGGTGAAATTACTAATTTTTCTAAATTTTTTTTTAAAATTACAAAATGTCCACATGTATGAAATATTGCTGTTGCAATTAAAGTGTCAGTGCCAAGAATAATTATTCCACAAGTTGAAGTTGCTAGTAATTGACTCAGATAAATCATTTCAAATATTGGTGATTCATAAAAAATTTTTGGATAACTTGCAACAAAAGGAAGGTTAAATTTAATAGTTGAATTTTGATTATCATTACTTCTATTAACAGCATAACTCATCAGCGGTATACCGAAGAAAACTAATAAAGCATTACATATTAATATGCAATATCCAATTGTGATACGTCTAGCTGATCTAAATTTAAAAAAAAAAAAACAATTAATGTAAATAATTGAGAGCCTTGAAAGTAATTTAGTGTCTTTATAATTTGAAAAGTTTTTTCATGACATTTCAAAGAATTTTTAGTATTTATAGCCTCAATGAATCCAGAATTGTTTTCACCTTTCACACAAATTGGCATTATTTTAAAAAAGAAAAAAATTAATTAATATAGGTATATACAACCTGAGTAAACGTGAGCTGTTTTTTTTTTTAAACAATTTCATGATTTAAAATTACTTTACAATGATTTTTCAAGTAATTAAAAAAAAAAATGGCTTGGTGAGAAATTTCTTTGAAAAAAAAAAAAAAAACATTTATAAATATAAATACCTTGCATATTGATAAATGTCATTTGATCCATCAACAGAAATTGCAATTTTCCAATAAACAGTAAAAAGAAAATCAATTAAATTTATTGTATCTTTTTTTAGTAACCAAATAACAGACTTTAATATTGCAAGAATAATTGTTAACAACACTGATGCTGTTTCAAGTATGGTTTTTAAATTATTTTGATTAATATAAATTTGATGAATTTCAGGAATAACAATTAATAACATAAAAAATAAACAAGTAAAATATTTTTTTAACATAATTGGATATAATCCAACAAGTTTTAAAATTTTTTTATTAACTGAAAATAAAGCCTCAATATCTAATGTATTCATTTTTCAGATTAAAAAAAAATAAATAAATAAAGTAAAGCTGATACTTTTATGTTTCTTACAGTTGTTATAAAAATAATAGACTATTTATTGAACGAATATAAAATAGTGCAGTTAAAATGTTTCATTGTTTGGATAATTGTTTTGATGAATTATTTATACAATCACGTCTATTGAGGGTGGAAATATGATTTATTATAATTGTGTGAAATAACAGCAAGTCGATACAATCTGTAAATTCACACAATTTTACAATAAATAGAAATACAAATTTTTTTTTATTATTAAGTTGATATTATTAGCTTAAAATTTTACATATTGAAAAAAAAAAAAAATGAATTTATTTTTTTGTGATTATATATATATTTTTTTTTTTTTATACGTACAAATAAAAATTATATACTTATTAATTCACGGGCATTTTCTTTCCACCTGGCTTTTTCCACTTTCGTCATATTCTTGACTTGATATCCACATTTGTTGAAATGTGCCAATTGAAGCCAGTATTGATCCACCAATCCAAGCACCAAATCTTCGTTCAGCACAACCATTGGCACTTATTAATTTTAATCTCATACTTGAAGGAATTCTCATTGATAAATCTCTATTAAGACGTTCTGGAAAGCCCTGTTAAATGTTTTTAAATAATTATTATTTATATTTAATAAACAAATACAATAAATTATTTAACAAGTGAAAAAAAGTAATAAGTTTTTTTTTTTTTTCAAGTTACCTGGATAAATGAATTTCCACCAGTTACAACAACGCTTCCATAAAGTGCAGGTCTAACATCAACATCACACATACCAACACTTGTTTGTACAATGTGTCCAACACCAAGCATTGTATTACCAACCATTCCTGGACGAACTTGAACCATACTTGGATCAAATAGTGCTTCAGGTATTTTAAATCTTTCAGTTGAAAATTCCTAATAAAAAAAAATTATAATTATATTATTCAAAGAGAGTGATTTTAAATTTAGAATTTAAAAAAAAAAAAAAAAATTACCTGGTGATATCCAGTTGGAAATTCATACTGAACAGCTGGTATTGCTCCAACAACTTTTTCATCATATGGTGTTTCTGATACTTGTAAAACACTAGCTTGAAAATCTTGTACAAGTTTTTTAACCATATAATTATGCCATGATTTTGTAACTTCTGGAATATTTTTTTTTGGTACCCATCTTGGTTTTTCATGTTCTTTAACAATTTCTTTACTACCAATCATATAAGCTGGTGATAAATCAATATCATTATCTTGAAGATATTGACGTGATTGCATACTTATATAATCACCACCAAGTGGTGATTTAACAATTGCTTGAGAAAGTACAAAACCATCTTGTACTGGTATTGCTGATGTATGTGTTGCACCACTATCAACAACAATACCAGTTGAACGTCCATTTGCAAATGCAGCAAGTACAGCATTTTTAACTAAAAAATATGCTGGTACATTATATTTTTCAAACATTATTTCAGTTAATTTTTCTCTTTTACTACGTATATTCCATGGTGATTCAGAAAATAATACTGGATGATAATCAGCATCTGATTGTATGACTTTTGAGTATGTATAATCCAATACTTTTTCAAAATGATCCCAATCTTCAATCATTCCATCTTTCATATAACTTTGTACTTCCATACCAGGACGAGGTACATGAAGTATTGTTGTGTCAATATAATATTTTGATTTTGATTGTGTTATATTGTTATCTTGTTTTTTATCATCAATATCCATTGGTTCATGCTTTGTTGCTGTACCATTTGAATCTTCACCAATACCAACAACTGCTGGTATTTCAGCTTTCGGTGTATCTTCTTGAGCATATCCAACTCTTAATGAATGATGACCAAGATCAAATACTAATGCTCCAATCTCATCACCACCATACAACATTCCTCCAGACATCTTTTAATAATAATAAAAACAAATCAATTACTTTTTGTCAACAATACATTATACTGTCATTTATTTGTTGCTAACAAATTCGTAATTATAATTATACTTACAATTATTATTTTGTCAAGTTGTACTCAGAAATCAAGTTGTAATCAAAATTAAAAGTTATTTATTTATCAATTTGTTTTAATTTTTAAATATAAATAAAAATAAAATGTCATTCACCACACATAACCTAATAAAAATACACAAATTGGAGTAAAAACTGGTATAAACGACGCTTGCCTAAAATTTTCTCTCTCTCTCTCTCTCTCTCTCTGTTTTTTTTAAAAAATGCACCGGATACATATCAATACATATACACTTACCACCACCACGACATTTTACGAAAACCAACGAAAATAACCGAGACTTAAAAAAATCGAATTTATACGAATATTATCGAATATAAACGAATTAAATTTCAGACGCTTGTCTCAAAATGGCGTCCTTGATGGTGTCAGCCGTCAGGGGTTGAGAGTTTGAGACACTGTCAGATCCAGTGAGATCCAGTGCATGTAGTGTAGTTACTAGTTACTCGATTACATGTTATACATATGATCATGCTTTAACGTATAACATAAAATATACTATTCATAATGCATCATTATTGTAAATTAATAAAATTAACCGGTTATGAATATATTATTAAAAAAAATGTAAACAAAAATTATTTATTGACAGATGATGTATTTTTTTTAATTAAAAAAACAAAAAAATGAAGTTAAAGTGAAAAGTAAGCTCATTGTTGATAAATTATAAAGGATATTTATCTTTTTTTTTTTTTTTTTTTCCTTGTTTTTTTTTGTTTTTTATAAATAAAAGATAAATAACCAGTGATACTGGACTTTTTGGAGTAAATTTTTTGGAGAGTGTAACACAACAAATGTTTATAAATTTATAACAAATGGAGTTGTTTATTAATATTTGTCTGACACTGCTGTTGTGTATATTACCTAAATACGGTGAGTTTAAAATTTATAAACAATATTTAATTTAACCGGTAATCAATCAATCATCAACATTTGCACTTAACAATTAAATTTACAAAACAATAAAATTATTGATTTTTTTTTAAAAAACATTGTTTATCAATTGTTCAAGTGACTGATAATAAATATTGTTTCTTTTTTAATAACACATTTTATTACTGTTGTTTTATTATTTAATTCAATTACAAATGATAAATTTATTCTTATCAATGCAATTTTATTTTCTCAACTAAAAAACTTTTCAATCAATTTTCATTTTTTCTTCATAATCAAACTTTTCTTTTTATATGAAAATAATACTTCTGTAGTCTATACTGAGAAAATGTTGATTAATATATATTATATCTTAGTACAAAGTTGTATTGGTTTGGTAAGAGTAAAGCGAGAAAGTCGTAGGTATGTTTGCATGTATTTAAAAAAATAAAATATCAAGTATTGAATAAATGACGAAAAAAAAAACATGAGATTTTATATATATGAGATAGTAATGATTGAGAAATGAGTTTGCAACATTATTTTGATAGGACATGAAAAAAAAAACAAAAACTTGAGATGAAATAAATTTTATTTCATATATTCAAATTGGATAATATTATTTTATTTAATTCATGTTGTCACTTTTTGATAGATTTTATTTTATATTCAATAATTTTCTTTCATCATAAAGTTGTTTTAAAATATTTTTTTCGTTTGAAATATATAAAATATAATTACAGTATTTGTGCCAAAGTCGTTACAAGTAAGGGTATGTTAAAAAAAAAAAAAAAAAAAATCGATTTTTCTCAACCCACTAAAATGTATCCTTTTTAAAAAAGGAAAAAGCATCATAAACATACATTTAGTAATTTTTTTTTTCCCTTTGCTGTGGAATAAAGATCTTCACCAAATAAATAAACATAATAATGTAGATGCAAAAATATGTTGCAAGGGGGAGAAGGTGTGGGTGCCTTATATAATTGGGTAAATATAAAAAGGGAGGTATTTCCGATCCTGTATAAAATCCCCCCAAGTAAAGCACCATCATCATTATCACGTATTGCGCATATATATCCACCTTCCCCATTTACATTACATATTGTTGTGTGTGCATCTGCAACACAAAACATCAGCAGCAGCAGCAACGAATTGAACTTTTTTTCCCCCTTGATTCACCAATAAATCGAGCAGAATAAAAACCCAAGGTCTAGATGATCACTAAGCCCCATGAAATGACACGTGATATATAATTTTTCTTATTTATATGTATTTTAATTTCATGCAATAATATAATTCAACATACCATTTAGAATATAAATAACTTAATAAATTGGATTTTTTTTTTTTTCAAATTAGTTGGTTTACTATAACTGTTTAATATTGAATATAAATAAACACCCGCATCTACATATTAAAAAAAAAAACTCACTTATTTTGGTTTATAGAATTCATTATTATTTAGTATAATAGGAAATATGAGAATAGAGTCTAAGAGAACAACAGAAGTTTGTCTTGTGTATATAAAAGAACAAAATAGACAGATAAAAATCATAAGAGAGCTTTTTTTTGATTATGTTTTTTTTTTTTTTAATCTTGATAGAAATAATTTTAAAAGAAGAAGAAATGTCGTAACAGATCACCTCACCCAACTTTTTTTTTTTTACTCTTTTATTTCTTTACTATTTCTATTCATGTATGGTTGCAGACCGGTTATGAATTCACCCCACGCACTAATCTATTTATCTCATTGCCTATATAATTTTTTTTTTTAAATTAAAGAAATTATTAATAATTTTATATTTAGCTTTTTTTCGGGTTGGTTGATCCTTTGCATTAAGAGTGGATTGAATTTTGTATCATACAACTCGTTCAATAATGATAATAATAATTGACATGTAAAATTTTTATTTGTTCAGTTGCAAAAATATCTGTCGCAAATCGCAATGACACCTTATTGCTTGATCGCCCACGTTTATCCATTCTAGGCATTACATACCGCATTTTTTTTTTTTTTTTTTTCTTTTATTATTTATCACACTGTGAAAAATTTTCCATGGCTGTAATTTACTTCGTTTAAGAAATTTTTTTATATAGCATATTTACGAAAATAGTTTATTTCAACATAGAGAAATACTTGATATTAATGTGATAGAAAATTAATCCACTCAATATTGAACTAGTTAAGCCAATATTGGTCGGAAAGATAATTTTTTTTCGAACTCATAAAATAATTATTACTATTACGAAATAAATTTTTAAACCTGAAAGCCCTTCTTTATTGATTTGAAATATTTTTATTGAATAGTAGAAAAAATATGAATAAAAAAAGGTTATTTAACTTTATCATTAACGAGAATTTAATTAAGTGCCAACTAGTAGAACATGAAAACAAAGTTAGTGAATAAATCAAAAATAAAAATAATCATGAAAATACAAAAAAAAATGATATTAACAACCTTGGATTGCGTGTTGAGGAGGGCAATTAATTTATGTACCATGTTGAGAAATTAAAAGTGAGTGAGAGACGAAAGAAAAGTTTGAATTTTGAACTTGGAGAGGTAGGTGGTGGTAATAATTGTTGAAGAAGAGAAAAAAAGTAAAACCTTACACCCATTAAAATTTATGAGACACCCCGTTGGTTAAATTCGTACCCCTTCGTACTTTATGTCTCCATGGTTGGCTGCTCGTCATGTGTCGAGTGTTTTAACCACCACGCATTTCCCTAATTGTTTTTTTTTTTTCATTTTCATTTTGAATTAACAAATCGTTCCATTTTTTTTGTCTTTAATATTAACTTGTAAAAATATTTTTTCATATTTTTTCTGTCATCATTTCACTTTTCACCGTATTTCTTCGTTTTTTTTTCTACATATTTCTCCGGTATTGGCTCAACCAAATAACGCTAGAATGATGAAAATGATGTTTTCCGAAATCTATGTTATTTTCCTTCTGGTTTTTTACGGATTTCCTCAGACGGATTTCTTCAGATTAATACAAAGATATACGAAAATACACCGAAAATAACAAAGTAATACGAAAATAAATTTTTTTACCAGGATAGTAATGATTACTTGTCATAAACCATTGAAATCACAATTCCATTGTTTCAATTTTAACTCATTCCGTGCAACAGCAATACTGCTTAATAATGCAAAATTTTATGTCATTTGCCTTGGTTTACACTTTCTTTTCCCTTTCTTTGCTTCAAATAAAAATCACCCTTCATCAACTCGTTGCCAACTTCACATGATATTCCTCTTCGTCTTTATTTATACTATTGTGCTGTCTCTTTTATATTCTATTATTTATTATACCGCACATATATCTCTCAATATGTACGATGTATATATATATATATATTTATTTTTTTAGCTCCTTTTAGCCCTCACATTTTTTGTTTAATCCTTTTTTTTTTCTTTCTAAAATGTATATGCCACTCATGTACGACACACGTGTTTTCGAGGATCTCTAGTTTTTTTTTCTCTACTTTTCGTTCTTTCAAATTGTTTTTTATTATTTTTTTCCTTTTTTCGGCATCATTGATTTGAAACGAGCGCAGCAAATTTTCTAGGCACGTGTGCTGCTGCACAGAATGAAATATCTCGATATATTGCAAAATACGTATGTCGAATATTGAAATTACGTGCTTAAAAAGAAAGAAAAAAAAAATTCTAAGCTGTAAATGTGCTTGATGAAAAGCTTTTAAGCATAGAAGCTTCTACTTGTTATTTCTGAAAGTTTGTTTTGACTTGTATTTTTCCTCATTATACACATCAAAAAAAAAATAAATAAAGAACAAAAAAAAGCTCATCATTTTAGACACAAGAGAGTCATCAGACTTTTGCTTTTTTTCTTTTTTTTTTTTCTCTCCCTCATCATATCAACAAAATTTCCAGTTATTGCATTATATTTCTATCTTTATATTTTCATTCTGTATTTAGTTGTCGCATGAGACAATCACCATCTGTGCATCACTTCCAACTTTCATGCATACACACTTATTATTTTAATTTTAATTCATAGAAAATAAAAATATACATTCGTATATCACTGAAACACAAAAAAAAAAATTTGATGGTGCCTTTGGAATTGTAATGATACAGAGTCAGTTGTTAATGATAAATAATCAGTTAAGATTTAAGAAGAAAAATAAATATACCTACACAAACTCATAGAATATATTTTTTAAATCTATTTCTGTATTTTGACTTAAGGCATATGCAAGTGCATGCTTCCAGCTGTAAATCAAGATGCTGTTAAGTTTTTGTTTATTTATTTTATTTTATTTTCTACACCACCAAAAATTCTGCGCGTGCCACCTTCTTTATTCATTAATCAATTCAACGACCTCCATCTCCCTTCTTATTTATTTAGTTATATTTTTTTTGATCGTTTGATTGATTGATTATTCACACGAAAAACCCATAATTACATTTAATAAAATTGTTGCTTTATTAATTGTTTAAAAAATAATAAATTTATAATAATACGTTTGTGGTATATAGTTTGCGTGTTGAATAAAAAAAATTACAATATAAATGACTTATAAATAATTAGACATATACATACTACTTAACTCTCTAACTGTTTATGCGATCAAGTCATTGATATCCAACAGGTTCCAAGAAAATTAATAATATGATGAATATGTTTCACAATATTAAATGAATAAAATTATATATACTTGTTTATTTGTGGGTGCAAAATTCGGTGAATTAAAAAAATAATATATTATTCAGGGTATCAAAAGGAAGAGATATTTTTAATGTGTATAGTATTCACAATTGAGCTGTATTAAAAACCGGAAGTGCGGGTGATTAATTGAGTTACTGATCGGTATAAAACCATAACATCCTCTAAATATTGTATGACTTTATACAAAATTTATCGAATGAAATAATGAAAAATACTATTAAGTAGTTTAATTTTATACTGTACACTTGTTTTTGTATTATAAATTAAAAAAAAAAAAATTAACAAACAACCTTTGTGTATATGCATTTATTATTAATTATACTTTTGTATTAAATTTCTGCAACACTTGTTTTTTTTTTTAAATAAATTGGGTTTTATAAATGCAATTTAATAATTTTTTTTTTTGATTATTTTTTATCGCTACAATAATTGATTACTATTCAAAAAATAAATGATCAATTTTTACCAATTATAAAAAGTTGAAATTTCAGTTAGTAAAAAACTTATTTTATTTTGAAATTGAATATTTTTAGATTTGCTCATAAACGTTGAATTTTCTTTATTCAATAAGAAAATTATTTATTTCTTTTAAAATTTGTAAAATCAAATTTTATTTTATATAAAGTTTAAAATATTTTTCTCACATTTTAATTAAATCATTTGGTTATTTTTTAAAATCATTCACTTTGTCATTTTGGTTTATTTTAAGAAGTCGGAAGGGATATCCGGGTATGATAATAATATTGTGACGGAACGATAAAACTGGAAGAACTAAAAAAAATTGAAAAAAAAAAAGAAAAAAACGGGAATGATATAAATCCCGAATGCATATAATGTTTAGAAAGGGCGTGTATGTATATGTCTTTTTTTTTTTTTCTTTGAGCTAGTGGATACTTGGGATAAGTGATTCACCATGTTATTTATTGCACAAAAAGAAAAAATACAAAATCTTTCAAAATAAAAATATACTGAAAAGTATTCCAATAGTAATAACCTTAACATATCGAAAAAGTTTGGCGCCACATTTATCCATCTAGACTATGATAAAATCTATATTTTCTACACTTTTTTATATCTAAACGAAACAAAACAAAAACAACGATTTTATAAAGAAAAACATCGTTAGAAGATAATGTAAAAATTTGACGAAAATCTAATGTTAAAAACACTCGTACTTAATTTTTGTGTTATTTTAATACGATAGGATCAATTTCAAAAAATTCTATGTCAAATCAACACTCTATGTAATATATCATAAAATATATTCGAGAGTATTATTTTTATGTCAACTTAGAATTGAGTTTAAAAAAAAAAATGTTTATTTAACATTTTAGATAGTCAAAAAAAATGTATTTCAACATTCAAATTGTGTAAAATGTATATTATCAATAATTCCAGACAACTAGAAAGTGTTAAACTAATACATCTTACAGTAAAGTAACTTTAACACAAAAATTCTTATATATATACACACTCGCGCACATCATTTGATTTATGGAATGGTTTAGAATTATGTTGTTCAGCTGATAACATGATAATCCAGTGTGTTTTCTTAGAATAATCTAAAGCCTTAAAACTCTTGGAGTTTTAAAATTATTAAATGACTTCGGTAATAACAAAATAAAAAAAAAAATATTTTCTATCGATTTATTTCCTTAATAATAAACAGTAAACTATTAAAAATAAAATGTACGAATTAATAATGATATTTTCTTTATACAAACGAAATCATTTGCAAGACTTCATGTCAAACTGAATCGTAACAAAACAAATTACAACAATATTTATCGTAATTTTCTATTGCTCAGTATATTATATGAAAATTTATTTTGTGGTGTAATCCATTTACTATCTTATGAAATTGACTTGATATTTAAAAATACTAAAACCATCAAATTATTTTATTAATTCTCATTAAAAGCTTTTTCTGAATTTCACTTTAAGATCTTTAAAATTAAAAAAATCGAAATTTCATTATTTCAAATAAATAAAAAATTAATTTAATAATACCAGCGATTGTATAGATATAATTTGTCTGATATATTTCTTTTTTTCTGTAAAAAGAAATATATTTTTACATTAAATTACAGTTAGGTTTATTAATTTTTCAAGCATATTGATTTTTGATATTATGTTATACTATATTTCATTTTTTTATCATGCAACATTACAAAAAAATAAAAAAAAAAAACCTGCTTATATTTTGAAAAAAATTAATGATATTTTGTGTGTCAAAGAGAAGGGTGGCAATATATTTAATGTCTACTAGGGGTGCAGCAAAAGTGTGTCTCTTATATATTTGATGCCGTGCCTCGTAATCGATTTAACTATGAATATGGTCTTGAAGGCAAGCTTATTTATTATGAAAAAAATTTACTGAAAAATATAGAAAGTAGATATATATATATGTATTATATTGTGAACTATGAAAGCACGCGACTGACATAACAGCTGGAATAACTGTGGTGATGCGAGTGCAATACATAGATTATAGAAGGATAGGCATAGATCGTTTTATGTTGAGGATTGTATAGGGTCAAAGAACGCGCGTGTGTCATAGAGCAAAAGCCACCGTATATCGTTCGACCGTATACCCATAGCAGCATGTCGTCTAACAATAATTCAAAAAAAAAAAAAAAAAAAAAAGATTGGGGCTGTTTACGTACCCTTTGTGTTTGCCAACACCCCTCTTATATTTT
The DNA here is from genome assembly GCF_014905175.1 of Aphidius gifuensis. Lineage (NCBI taxonomy): Eukaryota > Metazoa > Arthropoda > Insecta > Hymenoptera > Braconidae > Aphidius > Aphidius gifuensis. Next base: position 11,662,770 of record NC_057788.1, read on the forward strand.
GTATTGTAATGCAAGAAATTTCCTATCTATATACAATTGTCCAATTTTAATTTAAAAAGTATAATGTTTTTTTTTTTTTTATATTTTCAGTTGACAGTGCAGATGGTCTATATTTTAAAGTTGAACCTCAGGATGTAATTGTAGAACAGAGTGGCTCAGCTAGACTTGATTGTCAAGCAAAAAGTGGCTTTGGTCATGTTAACATTCAATGGAGAACAGAGGATGGTCAACCAATTAATTTTATTGGTGATGATAATCGCTCACAATTGCCAAATGGATCATTATATATTAACAATATTAATTCTGGTTATTCTGAATTAACTGGACGTTATCAATGTTTGGCAAGTGTTGAAAATGTTGGATCAATTGTATCAAGAACAGCAAATATTAAACTTGCAAATCTTCCAAGTTTTCAACGTGAGCCACAAGATACAATGGTTTATTCTGGACAAATTGCATATTTATCATGTTCACTTCCAATACAATCAAATCGTGTTAAAATAAATTGGCTAAAAGATGAGCATCCATTGATACTAGATGAAAGTAGAATGGCAATAATGCCATCTGGAGCTCTTGAAATTGATGAAGTAAAATCTCATGATGTTGGTTCTTATCGATGTAATGCAAGTGGTTTTAATCAATTTCGTTTAAGTAATAAAGCACAACTTGGTTTATTAACAAGTGATATTGATCAGCCATTATCAGCACCAATATTTATTGCAAAACCAAGTCAACAAGTTGCTATTGAAGGATCAACAATAACACTTGAATGTGCTGCAAATGGTAATCCAAAACCAAATATACTATGGTTAAAAAATGGTGTTGCTGTTGATCTTGCTGCACTTGATTCAAGATATAGAAAAGTTGCAGCATCAAGTCTTATGATAACTGATATTATGGAAGAAGATCATGGCTCATATCAATGTAGAGCAGAAAATAAAGAAGAAGCACTTGATGCTGTTGTTGAAGTTATTGTACAAGTACCACCAAGATTTACTAAAAGACCAAAAGATAAAATTGCAAATGAACATCAAGATCTTGAATTTGAATGTGAAATATATGGTAAACCAGAGCCAAAAATAACATGGTTAAAAAATGGTGAAAAAATAACATTGAGTGAATATTGGCAACTTGTTAATAGTAATAATTTAAGAATAAATGGCCTTATGGCAATTGATGCTGGTATTTTTCAATGTATTGGAGTTAATCCTGCTGGCAGTGTTCAAGCCTCTGCTCGTCTTACCATCAATCAACCAAGTAAGTCGTTTTTTATTTTTATTTTTTACGTATTTATTTATTATTCAATGTTTTTTATTTATTATTATTTAATTTTTTTGTTTTTTTTTTCTTTTCTTTTCTTTTCTTTATTAACTGTGACGCATGATAACAATAATTAAAAAAAAAACATTAGAAAAATCCCATTCATCAAAATCCACAACATTAAAATCAATTAAAAAGAAAAAATTGACACCTCAACGTCAATTATACAATACAACATGGCAACATCCTAGTACACTCATTGGTCATACATCATCAACAGATCATACGACAAATTTACCTCTTTCAATGAATTCCTCAGACGATCCTGTAGATGTTGTTGATAAATTAAATAATCCTGATTCCTCATACGATCCTGACTCACCTTTTATAGATGATACAGATAGTCTGGAAACAAATGAGGGTAGTAGTGTACCATCAGCACCGAGAAATCTCAGTGTTGTCATTACAAAAACAAGATTTATCACATTACGCTGGCAGGAACCGGAAAATGGAAATGATGATTCTTTAACGTACTATTTGTATTATAAACAGGAAGGTTCCCAAAGGTAAAGTAAACATTTCATATACATGATTTTTTTTTTATATTTGATAAGTATACTTGATATCATATTATCTCATATCTCATTGGTGTAATTTTTTTTTGTTTGTTATTTATTCATTTTTATTTTTTCTTTTCTCACATATATTATAGAGAACGTGTTGTTAATACAGCACACAAACAGCTGGAAGTAATGGTCAGTGGTTTACAGCCAGGTGTAACATATCAATTTCGTGTGGTTGCACATAATTCTCGAGGGGCTGGTATGTCAAGTGAAATTCTTCGTGAGACAACATTATCCGAAGCAAATGTACCAGGACCACCAATACCACTTGATGGGCATGCAACGAGTAGTACAAGTATAAAATTTTCATGGCAACAGCCAGAAGTATTAAATGGTCGTATTTCAAAATACGTTGTGACATTTGTAAAGGGTGAAGATGAAGATGAAGGTGAAGAAAAAACACGTGAAACAACAAGTACAACATATGAATTAATCGATCTTGTGCCTTATACTGAATATAATATTTGGGTTCATGCTGTTAATGAAAATGGTCCTGGTGCATCATCTGGTGAAATTAATATACGTACATATAGTTCACAACCAAGTCAACCACCTCACAATGTAACACTTGAAGCAGCAAGTTCATCAAGTGTTATAATACGATGGGAACCACCTCTTGAAGGAACAAATGGTATTATAACTGGTTATAAAATACGTTATCGTCCTCAAGATAGACGTTATCAATCTGATACAATAACAACTGAAGGTAATCAACGTCTTTATGTTCTTACTGGTCTTGATAAACATGTTATTTATCATGTACGTATTTGTGCATTAAATGTCAATGGTACTGGTCCTTGGACAGAATGGATGGCTGTTGAAACATATGAAAATGATTTAGGTGAATCATCAGTACCATCAGCACCAAGTAATTTACGCACAAAACCATCATCATTATCTATAACAATATGGTGGAATCCACCAAAAGATGATGGTATTAAAGTACGTGGTTATGTTGTTGGTTGGGGTAAAGGTTTTCCTGATTCATATACTAAAGTACTTGATGGAAAACAACGTACATATTCCATTGAACCACTTGAGCCACTTTCAGAATATGTTATATCATTAAGAGCAACAAACGAAGCTGGTGAAGGACCACCAGTTTATGCTAATGTTAGAACAACTGAAAAATCAGTATCTGAATCATCATCACCATTAATACCACCAGTTGGACTCAAAGCAATTGTATTATCATCAAAAACAGTTGTACTTTATTGGACTGATACATTAAATCAATATACACGTTACTATGTTGTTAGATATACTACAGTTAAAACAGTTAAAGGTAAACGTGAATCACCATGGAGTATGGCTGTTTTAAATCAAACTGAAGAATCAGCTCCAATATCATCACCAAAAGATTTAATTGTTCAAAATTATGAACAAGAAAAACATACTATTGCAGTTATACTTCAGTGGCAACCACCAAAACAACCTAATGGACAAATTATTGGATATATTATATCATATTCAACTGATGATACTAATAGAGATAGAGACTGGCTTGTTGATGGCATGGTTGGAAATAAAACTGAATATATTGTACGATCACTTTCACCAAGTACGACATATTTTTTTAAAGTTCAAGCTAGAAATGCAAAGGGATATGGACCATTTTCAACGACAGTCACCTTCAAAACTCGTCCAAGTAAGACATCATAATAAGTTTTATCTAACGTCGCATTACAGTTGAATCCCATTTTCGAGAAAATCTTTATTTTTTTTTTAGAAAGTTTCTCAAAGGCTAAAAAATTATTTATAATATGTCTGATAGATTAGAAATAAATTTCAATCATAATTTAGAATTATTTAGAGACACATAAAATAATTTTGAAAACCTTTAGGCCAATGATAATATTGTTATTATTATTTTTTTCATTTCGTATTATCATTGATATTATTTGATTATAATATTTTACAATAGCATAGTTTATTTTAATGTTTACAAAGCTCTTTAATAATAAAAAATAATTTTATATTTATACAATAAAAATAATAATTTAATTATTGTATTTTTTTTTTTTTGTTTATTAATTAATTTAGATGGTCATACACTTTCTGGAATACTCGTCTATATAATTGTAGGATGTACAGTTGTTTTATTGACTGGTATTGCCGTTGTAATTTTATTCATTTGTTGCCGAAAAAATCCTGATTCACCAGATCATAAAAAAGGCTATATGAAAGATACAAATTTAAAAGCAAATATTAAACCACCTGATCTTTGGATACATCATGATCAAATGGAATTAAAAGCATTAGAAAAATCATCAGTTAATGGTGAAGCATCAACAAGTGGCGTTGCAAATACATTGCCAAGATCTGGAAATTCAGATTATAGTCAAGATTCAATTCCCATTAACTCAAATTCATTGGATAAAAGAACTTACGTGCCAAGTTACATGGGTAATTATTAGTTTTAATTTTTTTTTTTTTTTTTTTTACATACATAAAAACACATTTCCTTTTTTACAAATCAAATATTTATTTAAATTTTAGTTTTTATAAAATATTATTTATTTTAGTTATTTAGTATTTTATTTATTTAACCCTTTACAAATCATAATAATTAGGCAACTTGGATGAGAAGTGTTCAACATTAAGCAGACAACACAGTCGTGGAGGTAAAGCTAAACTTATAACACTACCTATCGATGGTGCTCCAGTACATCAACGTGAGTAAAACAAAAAAAATACAACTTCATCATCACATCGTCATTATGATTATTTTTTATTTCCCCCAACAAAAAAAAACACTACTTATACTATTTAATAAAAAATATATATACTTGAATTACAATATTTTAAAGTTAAAACATAAATTAATATTTATTAAGAATAATAATAATAATAATAATAATAATAAATTTCAGCTATTGGAACAGCAACGCCAATAGTAAATTGCAGTTTGTCTCAATCAACGATTCACAATTCATGCACTGATGGATCATCACTGCGGCCAACTTATCCTCGGACAGTTGCTCAATACAGTCTCAGTCGAGCTCACATAACACTAGAACCAACACCTGAGTCAAGTCCTGACTCTTGCTCCATGCCGAGTAATTATGTACTTCAAGCTCCAATGTCATATGTTTCAAGTGGACCAACTTATAATGCAACTCAGTATGGTCCAAACAGTCTTTATGGATCTAGCTGTCAGACATCAAACTCTACATCAGCAACAACTGGTAGTATTAATGGTATTGGTGGTGGTTGTGGTAGTGGAACAGGAGAAGCAGGAGGAGGAGGAGTAGGAAGTAGTGGTGGTGGAGGAGGTTCAGGAAGTGGCAATGAATCTGGTGGTAGTGTAAAACGTCTTCAAGGACATCCATTAAAAAGTTTTAGCGTTCCTGCGCCACCACCACAATCAGCACCATCAACACCAGCACAACAAAAACATGGTGTTACAATAAGACCCAGTATATCTGGTAGTCCTTATAAAAAACAATTAGGTTCAACAAGTCAGTTGGCAAAAAATAGACTGACATCTGTATCAAGTGCTTCCCACACACCTGAAGAACTTGAACGATTAAAACCTTCTTACAGTACTGAAGAATTAAATCAGGAAATGGCCAATTTAGAAGGTCTTATGAAAGACTTGAATGCAATTACAGCATCAGAGTTTGAATGCTAAAATTGAATAAACATTTGTATTATTCACTATTCTTCTTATATATATAAATGTCATGACGATATAATTTATCGTCAATTTTGTAATATGATTTTTTTTTTTTTATTATAAATAATATTATTTATAGTTAAATAAATATGTATAATCACTTATGTTGATATACATAAATAAGCTAAATAAACTGCCATTAATTGTATTTATATATATCACGTTTGATAAGATTTGTCATCATTATCATGATTTTATATTGAGATGAACATAATTTTCTACGTGAAATAGACAAAGACCACTGTGTCATTTTTTAAATGGACGATAAGTAAAATCTAAGTAAAATGTTCGATAAGCTTTTTTATACAGCAGTTGAACTGTCAAATTAATTGTAATTTTTTATTTTTTATTTTTCACAGTTTCAATTGTTACATTGTATTATAATTTGTTTTTCAATTATTAACTATAATTTACGTCAAATGGGTCGATGAGTATTATTGTACAAATTGATTTTGAAACTTTTTTTTTTTATATAAATTATTTTTTCAAAACGAAATTCACATTAAAAAAAATAATTTTCAAGTATTATTTTAGTAATATTTTATACATATGTTTTATGTATTATTATTTTTTTTTATTTATTTTAAAAATAAACTTTTTCTACTTATATATAAACATATATTTCGTCAGCAACTAATTGTATACAAAATTTTTTACATACATTTATAACAAAATAAAAAATGAAAAAAAAAACAAAAACCATAATGGAATTAAAATGATCAAACAAAAGTTATTTATAATAAATCTATGAAAATAAATAAATCAACGAGCGCACAACGAAATTGGAGTGTGTGTACTCTCCGATGACTGATAAAAAAAAATAATAAAGACTTTTTTTTTTTAGTTTTTCTAGCAATTAAATAATAAATGAATTATCCACTCGTTGGATAAACTTGTACATTTAATAATAATAATAATAATAATTGTAATAACGATAATTAAGATTGAGATAGAAAGTAAATATTTTACCACAAAATTATAGTATAACATAGCTTGTACGATAAAATATATTATCTTAATACACCGATTATTAATAGAAAAGACGAGAAAAAAAACAAAAACAAAATATTGAAGGCATTTAATAATTATTATTTTAAGCTATATTTATCTCATTATTCTAATTACATCCCTCATTGTTTTCATAAATATTGTATATAAATTAAGACTTATAATAAATTTATTTATATTGATTTTTAAGATACGTTTAATTAAGTGTAGAGTAATCTGGGATAATAATTAATCATATGTTTATATGATTGTATTGATTCCTCTATAAAATAAAACCTTTATAACAAGTGTGTGATAATAATATATTTGTAAATGTTAACATACAATAAATACGTATGACATTTTTTTTTATTTACTCAATGTATTTTTAATTATTTATTAACATTTAAGCAACACAGTGGAATAAATAATCCATATTTCTTTTTTTTTATTTTACATTCATTTAGTATTAATAATTCTATAATTAATGTACGATTTATGACTTATTTGACCGCTAAAATAATTTTTTTTTTCAATATCCAACAGCTCATTATTTATCTTTAAAACATTCTAAATTTGAATTTGTATTTATATAGAAATAATTCAAAAACATTTTGATTTAAAAAAAAAATATATAAGTATATATATTTATAATATGTTTTAAAAAACTGATTTAAATAATATAAAAGTATATACATAAAATATCAAAATTATCATTGAAGAAGTAAAACATTTTTTTTCGATTGACTATTTTTTTGTTCAGAGCTGAAATCCTGAATTTCTAAAAAATTTTGTTTCTATTTAAAATATTAGTTGTATACATTGACTTTTAGCTACTCATGATTTAATTTTTATTTTTTGCCACATCAATTATACCGAGTGTGTGTAAAATATAATTTAAAAAATTATAATAAATTCATGTATAAAAATATCCTTCTCATAAATAGTAAGTAATATTTTAAATTAATAAATATCATAAAATTACAAGACAAAAATCTCAGTGGAAGTAATTAAATTTTTATACTAAAAGTAATAATAATTAAAAAACAAAAGAACATTAACTGTAAATAAATGTTTCAATAAATTAAAAAATTATTATAATAATTATCAGTCGTGATATTTTCATTAATTCAAACTGGACAATAACAATTAGCCCACAGCCTGTGCGATTTATAAACAAAAATATAAAATTATTCTCTCTCGCTCTCTCTCTCATACATACTCACACACATCATAAATGGCAAACAATTTTATACAAAATTATTTTAAATATGTTATCATATAAACATAATAAAATATACCTTAATTTTTTTTACAGAAAAACTACATGTGTGTCTGGAAGTTTGAAAGCCGCGACACTTGCAATAAATAATGTTATGGCTGTAAGTAATGCAGGTGCAATGAGTGGTGCATCAATGAGATTTTGATAAATAACAGTACCAATTAAACCTGATAATCTAATACCAACAGCCATAATACCGAATCCACAACATCTTATGTGTGCTGGATAGCTTTCTAGTGTAACAAGTGTCATAAGAGTCCAAGCAATTGAAAAAATAATCATAAAACCACCTTCAAAACTTAGAATTAATGATGTATGATTTTGAACAAATATTATACAAAGTGCTCCAATTGATGATATAAAAAGTGATAGACCTGAAAAAGAAAAATACAATAAAATAACTCAGTTAATATATACTACAGTTTTTAGCAAAGTAACTTTGTTAAATTTTTCAAATTTAAATAAAGTTACAGCAATTGAAAAAAATTGTAAAATATATAAAGTATTTATTATAAAAATAATTTTAATTTAAATTTAAATAAAATCTTACCAATCATTTTTGGACGACGAAATTCATTGAGTGCAAAACCTGCAAATGCTGCAGCAAATATAAATGCCAATTGAGCGACAAGATGTGCGTGTAATGTTTCTTCAATATATATATTATAATCAAGATCAAGTGTTGGACAAGGTCCTTTTAAACTTAAATCAGTATTATTTTCAAATTTACATCTTATAAATGCTTGTGATGATAAATCAGTATCAACAAATTTTGAATCAACAATTTCACTGTCAATAAAATATGTTTTACTTGATCGTATACTTGTAAAATCAACTGATTTAAATGTACAATTATAAAATTTAACATGACTAATTATCATTTTATTAAATTGACAATTAAAAAATTTTGATTTTTTATATTGTAAATTATCAAGTGAACCAGTAAAGATTGTACCATTAAATTCTTTGTCATAATAACTTTTCGATTGTAATGTATATTCATTTGCACGTATATATTTTAAATATTCAGGACACCAAATTAGAATTCCATAATATACAAATGCAATTGTTGACCATATTATAAATAATGTTATAGTAACACGTATATATTGAGCAGTAAATAATTCACAAAATGAATTTTTAAATAAATTAATTGAATGAATAATATCACCAAGTACTGTTTGATCAGATATTGATGATGATAAATTTGTTTGTCCACGTGATCTTTTACTTGGTAATTCAAGTTCTGATAATTGATACTGTGAACCAGTTGTATTTTTATTTGTATTATTTTTTTTGTATATTTTTTGATAAACCATCATGGCTTCAACATCATGACCAGCTTCAATCAAATAACGTGGACTTTCTGGTAAAAATATAAGTCCAACAATTGAAAATAATGCTGGTAAACAACAAAATATTAAAAATCTATGCCAAGCACTGAAATGTGCTTTATTTTCAAGAACAATCATTTCACCAGTTGTTGGTACCACAAACCAAGCAAGTAATGCCACATAAACACCACCAAGAGCACCAGCTGCTACTAAAATTCCAATCCAAATACTTCGGCTTCCTCGTGGACAACATTCAGCTAGATAGGCATATGCAAGTGGCATTGCACCACCCATACTATATAGTTTTTTAATAAATTAACTGTTTATTATATTTTTGTATTTTTCAAAATTAATTCTTACCCAATGGCTGACCAAAATCTAACAGACATCAGTGTACCATAAGTTGGCATAAATGTTGCAATTGTAATGAAGAGTAAATGTACTGACATTGCTGATAATAAAGCACGACGTCTACCAATTCGATCACCCAAACCACCCCATGCAAATCCCCCCAGTGCCAATCCAAATAAACTTATATTTTTAAGCCAACTTTTTTCGTTATCCTCAATACATAATTCAACTTCAGCACTTGGCAATATATATGGTACAACAAAAAATTCTATAGTGTCTGATGAAAGACTTAATCCAGCAAATATTGCTACCATTATTTGAAAATATCCAACACCAGTCTAAAAATTTAAAACAAAATTTAAACTACAATAAAATTTGTTATAATGACACAACAACAATAATATAACCTATTATTTAGCAATAATTTAAAAATAAAAAAATCAATTTTCATTTCCAAGATATTTAAAGAAAAAAAAGCATTACTACAACATATAAAATTAAGAGATTTGTTGATTAATTTAAATCATTCAAATGAAAAAAATATAAGTTGGTATGTTTTTTTTTTTACAGGCTGAAGATCCTTGAGAGCTTCAAGTAATTCGGAAGATTCATTATCAGGTGGTTGTTTGACCCGGTTACTGTCTTGATTTTCTTCCATAATTTTTTAATAATTATGTACTTTAATTACAAAAGAATGGTAAAAATTGATCCAAGTAAATATGACGTTAGTAACAAATACAAACATTCAAATAAATGGAGTAAAAAATAATTTTTTTTTTTTCACATATATGCAAACTGAAGCACTTTTACTACATGTACACTTTTTACCAATACCACACTTATTTGAGTGTACATGCACAAGTACTCATATACATATATTAAAAAAAAGTATTTTTATTTTTTAGCGCCTATGTCAGCCTATGTTACCTGTGATAAAAATAACTGGGATTTAACGACCAATCGAATGTCGAGTTTTTATATACCTATCACAAATTATTTGCAAATATTAATTTCAAAAACAAATTTAAAAATTATAAAAAAATAAAAACAATGAGAAATATTTTTTTCTAAACCTGTTTAATAGCATCTTCATGAAAATGTGACATAAGATCAATGTCAGCTGTTGAATCAATTGAATCAGGTTCAATTTGGTGATCCCTTGATGATGGAACTGATGAATCAACAGCTGATGAATTAACATTTGTCATTGTTGATGTTGTTGGAATTTCTCCAATCGATTCTTTTGATGTATTACTTGTCATTTCTTCGGTATAAAGAATACCTCTAGTATGAGGAATTGATCTTGTTATTTGTCCTCCAACAGTTGATTGAAATGATGATACACTTCCACTTTTTCCAACTAGCCAGAGGCTTTCTTCTTCCGATGGGGGCATTACTGCTATACACATCCAGAATCATGAGCTATCTATTAGAGAGAATTATACAATGTGTTTTAATTATTTCTTCAATTTTAACAATGCTAGATTATTTTTCTATGATTTTATTTTTTAATGAAAAAATTTCTAAATCGAAAAAGTAATTTCGAAATGCAAAAACAAAGAACTGTTTGAAAGAAAATAAAAATTTACATTTCATCTTGTAATATATTTAATAAATTATTCCAATACTCAATTTCATTGTCGATTTTTTCTTTAAAAAAAATTAACAGAATAAGCTAGATTAATTGATAGAAATTCATGTACAATAATGAAAAAAACGAATTTAAAAAAACGAGAGTAAATTTACATTTGAAAATTAAGACAACATCAAAATTTACATGGCATTATACAGATACTAAAAGTAAAATTATAAAAAAACAAATAACAAGATCAAACTGAATTAATTAAACAGTAAAAATTTTTATTTGTTTTTGTGCTTTTGAAATTATTATTTATTCAATTAATTATCAGACATGCAATCTTTTGTTTTGCTTTGACAATCGATGTTCATGTCACTGGTTAATAAATAAAATTACTACTATAAATTTTTCAAAAGTAAAACTAGTTTAAAAGACAAGTGAATTGACAAATGAATATTACGAAAAAATTAATTATTCATAGTTTAAATAGTCGCAAAATGACGTTAGTAAACAATCATAATAGATAATAATATTTTATAAAAATATTAAAAATTTATTTCTATTGTCGTTGAAGTATAACAATTAGCTTTTCAAATTTTTAAGACGTACTCATACGATAAATGTATTTCAATTGAATCTATATAAATATTGAATGAAAAAAAAAAAAAAATTAATTTACATACCTATTATATTACTTTTTTTTTGTGTACAATTTTTTTTTTTTCTTTTTAATAATAGCAACTATTTTAAATCATCAAATACAAGTGAAATCCATTGGATGAGTTTAGATGACATTCTACCCACTGAACAAAAAAAAGGTCTGTTATCGATTACAAAGTACTTGCTATTCCGCAGACGCCGATCTATTTTCTTTCTTGAACCCCCATAGTCATATACTTACACAAAAATTGCACTACTAAACTAATTGACCTTGTAATGTTCATTAATTGTTAAACTTATTCAATAGCTTTTAACGATTTTTTATATTATCATTCTACTTGTTAATAAAAATATTGTCATTTGATTATTTATACTTTTCAAATTAATAATCATTATCCTTATTATTTTCATTGTCACTATCACACTTTTTGTTTGTATCAGCCTCGTCGTCTTCTAATTTCTTTCTTACAATTAATTCTTTTGCTGGATTATATACTTCATTTGTTTGAATATTACAATAAAAAATTGTTGGTTTTTAGTATTAGTCTACAAAAATAATTTATTTGAAACGATAGAATATGTATAATGTTTATAAATTATAAGAAAACAAAACAAATTAATTACTTTTTGTATCAGAGGATTATTATCTATTTTGTTTTCTTTTTTCACAATTATTGTTATATCTTCACTACTGGCTGAAAAATTATAAACAATTTTAATTAAAACTCTGATTAATGTTGTTTGTTTATAACCTCAAATTAAATGTAAAAACATAAGTATTTTTGAAAAAATGTTTAGGTTGTACACATGTGTAAAAATAATAAATAATTCATTGAGTACTTGAAATGAAAATCATTTTATATATTTTTTATTCCTGACAACAGATGATAATTACATAACAAAAGAATTATTCAGCATCATCTTCTTCGTCATCTTGGCTTGTAATTTGGAAGTAACGTAATTCATATGTATCTTTGTCTTTGGAGACAACACGGAGCCAATCACGCAATTTATTTTTTTTCAAGTATTTTTTAGTTAAATACTTGAGGTATCTATAAAACAAATTCATCAATGGTCAGTGCAAATATCGGTTGGATTGATAAGTATATGAAATTAGCGAGTATCATGATAGAAATATACTCTATAGTCTTTCTATCATGGTTAGTATATAAAATTGTATGAAAGTATATGGATTGTACATAAAAGTAAATGAAATTTATCAGAAAGACACCCACCTTTTTGAAAAATCAACATCACTGTTGACTGAGAGCTTGTTCTTGTTGCGCTCCATTGTTACGTTGTTGCCAAAGTTGCCAGTTTTGCCATTGACCTTGATTCTTTCTTGAAGATATTTTTCCTATTGAAAAAAAATAAATTAATATTGATAATCAACATGTTTACAAATTTCAAGCATAATATTTGAGGTTATAGTTTTATTTTTAATGATTGCATTAATACAACTGGGATATAAAATAAAATACTCACAAAATTGGCTACATCCATGATGTTATCTTCAACTGGATGAGTACAATCAATGGTGAATTTAAGAGACACCTTTTTTTTCTGGCCTTTGCCACGAAGATGGGCTTTTTTGGCCATGGTTGCCTTGGCAGGGGCCTTGACTGCAACTTTCTGTAATTCAAATTAAATAAATATATCAGAATAATGCTTACAGGCAAATTGTTTATAATAATAAAAAAAAAACTTATAACACCACAGTTAAAACAAAAAAACAAATGAATATCAAAAGAAAATAAGACTGATAATAAATTCATTCAAGCCATGTGGTTTATGATCACAGTATCACAGCAGATTTAGAATCCAACTTTTCCGACACAATCTCAAGATAATAATTAACAATTGTCATATAATTATTATTAATATACACTTTGATAATTGTATAAATATTTATGCACTAGTTATTTAATTAATATTACTTATAATTTTAATTTTTCATTAAAAAAAAAACATCTTACCGGAGCCATGATATATATCGCGCAAGCAGCGAGAATGAAAGAGAAACAAGCTTAAGAGTTAGGCTAGGATTTCAGTTACCAGAATCGGCGGCCATCGTCCCACAATCTTTTTGCTTGTCGGCAAGACAGACACCGTTTATGACATAAAATAAAAACGCGGCAATATTTGAATGTAATATTTAACTTGAACTTTTAAATTAAAAATCAATGCAATTTGAAAGTTATTAAAATATAAATTCAAATAATACATTAATTTTTTTGAACAATAATATACATGTAATAATTATAACAAAAAAAGATTATGATATATTTATTTTTTTGTTTTTGGAATTTGGAACTTCATTTTATTTTTTTTTTATTATGGCGTAGGGAATCAATGCGATTAAACAAGTACGCATGCGCGGTTATTGTTGTGACAGCAGCGAGCAGCAGCGAGTCTAAGAGCCTTTCAGAAACAAAAAAAAAAAAAAGTGTACATTCGTTGGTGTATCCGTTTCAATATCAATCAATTTTGTGTAATCTAAAAAAATTCCATTGTTCAATAAATAAATATTATTTTGTCGTGCTAAATACTTAAAAACATCATAAAATAATTATAAAAAATCACGATAATTAATAAATTTAGTGATACTTTTTTTGCAATCATGAAATTCCAGTACAAGGAAGAACATCCCTTTGAGAAAAGAAAGGCGGAGGGCGAAAAAATTAGACGAAAGTATCCAGACAGAGTTCCTGTAAGTAATAAATAATAAAAAATATTTAATAAAATTTAATATTTTTGCAATTGTGTCAATGAACTTATTCCAAGTTATGTAAATATGAAAAATTAAATATTTACAAATTATGAAAAAACATGATTTGTGTTTTTTCATTCGTGAATGACGACATATATGCTGCACACATTCATACACAGACAATGTATATTATATACCATTACTATTAACTAGTCAACATTTCTATGTACATGTGAATTTTTTTAATAAAAAGAATATTTATATTTTATTTTATATCATTAATAACAGACGTCATTGGCTTTACGTAGTAGATTAAAAATATATATAAAAATATATATATAAAAACAAAAAAAAAAACCACTAATGTTTATATTAGTCAGATGTTTTTTATTTATTTTTCTTGTCATCAAAAATAATAATAACTGACCGTGAAAGTAAACTACGCCGTAATCTAACAGCAATTGGCTCTGTGTTGCTCTGTGTATTATAACTCAAGGTAATAATAAAATAATTTACTTATTTATTTATTTTTTTCTGTATGTAGGTAATTGTTGAGAAAGCACCAAAAGCTAAAATCAGTGACCTTGATAAACAAAAGTATCTGGTACCTTCTGATCTTACTGTAGGTCAGTTTTATTTTTTGATTCGTAAACGTATTCATCTACGTCCTGAGGATGCGTTGTTTTTCTTCGTCAACAATATTATTCCACCAACAAGTGCAACCATGGGCTCACTCTATCAGGTAATTTTTATAATACATACTTGCTGTCTTTAATGTCAATGAAAAACAAATAATTTATAAACAAATTTTTCAATTTTTTTTTCTTTAAATTTCTAGGAACATCATGAAGAAGATTGCTTCCTTTACATAGCCTACAGTGATGAGAACGTTTATGGACATTAAAAATAACCAGTTCTTGAGAAGAACATTTAATGTGAAAAAAGTAAAAAAAAAAAAAAAAAAAAGATCAATACAATACATATGCATAAAAATCAAGATATAAAAATATAAAAATAAAAAAAAAAAAAAAAAGCATAAGTACATATTTGAGATATTTAGTTTTGCTTCAAAATTTTATTATTAATAACATGAATTTTATTCAAAAAACAAAAAAATAAATGATAATATTATTAATGATTTAGGTATTATGTTAATCTCACACAAAACTATTTTATAAAAACAAAAAAAAAAAAATTTACATTTGAAATTATTTTAATATTTATATCACAAATAATTTCATTTAATTTTTTTTTATTGTTTATTTTTGTTTTTTCTTTGAATTTATGCAAGCTGCAATGCATTATTGATGATGATAACTCGTGTATTTGCGCGGCTATCTGACTGGAAAATAAAAAAATATAAAAAAAAAACATTATTTTATTCCAGTTGGATTACTATTAACATGGTATAATATAATATTATTATAACATATAAATTAGAGTGATGAAAGGAACAACAAGTGATGATATATGGGAAAAAGTAAATAAATATATTATCATAATAGAAGTTAATATTGTAAGACTTAATCGTGATAGATGAAGAAAAATCGATGTAAACGTCAATAAATAAAAAAAAAAAATACAAATACAAGAATAAAATTCATTAAATAATCATTAAATATCCTCATCATAAAATGATAATATTCTCTTTGTGAATTGTCATAATAAAATCAATGGAATTTAAATATTTGATTGTTTATGTTTTTACTGTTTAATGTCAGTCTTATTTTGTTACTCTTCAATGTTTCACTAGGTATTTTTAAACAATATAAAAATAAAAAGTTATGACAAATGAAAATACAACTAGTAGTAGATATATACCGATATTATTTCAAATTGGCAAAGAAGACAGTATTTGGATTGTTTCAAGTTCATTTATTATATTTACAATGCAAACGGGTTTTGGGATGTTAGAATCAGGGTGTGTATCAATTAAAAATGAAGTTAATATAATGATGAAAAATGTTGTTGATATATCGCTCGGTGGCATAACTTATTGGGCCTTTGGTTTTGGCATGAGCTTTGGTTTCGATAAACCAACAAATTCATTTATCGGTACAAGTGGTTATTTAATTGATCCATATATTTATGATGATTTAATGGGTCCAATTTGTGCTGCATTTTTATTTCAATTATCATTTTGTACAACAAGTACAACAATTGTAAGTGGTGCATTAGCTGAAAGATGTAATTTTAAAGCATATTGTTTATTTTCATCTTTAAATACTATTGTTTATTGTATTCCTGCGGGTTGGATGTGGGGTGATCATGGATTTTTAAAACATTTGGGAGCTGTTGACATTGCTGGATCAGGTGTTGTACATGTAGTTGGTGGTTTTTCTGCTCTAGGTAATAAAATTGAACATTCAATCAACATAGCTGGCTAAATTAATGATTAATCAAATAATTTTAGCATGTGCAGTGATGCTGGGTCCTCGTTTAGGAAGATATGATAATGGATTTGATCCACTTCCACTTGGAAATCCTGTTAATGCAATATTAGGATTATTTGTACTTTGGTGGGGTTGGTTGGCATTTAACAGTGGTTCAACATATGGTGTAAATGAAGATAAATGGAAATTTGCGGCTAGAGCTGCTGTTTCAACAGTAATGGCGAGCATGGGCGGTGGTATTGTTGGACTAAGTTTTAGCCTAACAAATCCGCATGGTATTGACATTCTCAGTCAAATAAATGGTATTCTTGGCTCTCTCGTTGCTGTAACTGGTGGCTGCTTTTTATTTCAAGCTTGGGAAGCTGTTGTTGTTGGAATGATCGGAGGTTTTATAACTTGTTTTACAATGCCAATCATTGATAAATTTAAAATTGATGATCCAGTTGGTGCTTTTGCTACTCATGGTATAATAAATACATAATATAATAAATTTGATGAAAAATTAATAATAAAATTTAATAAGGTGCGTCTGGCATATGGGGACTTTTATCGATTGGATTTTTTGCTGATAATCCTGGTGCTATAAATACAACCAGTGGACGAAGTGGACTTTTCAAAGGTGGTGGATATTATTTACTTGGTATTCAAAGTTTAGCAGTATTGACTCTTACTGTATGGGCATTTACTTCATCAGTCATGTTGTTATGGGTAAAATCAATTAATAATATTTAAAAAAAAAAACAAATAATTTATAAAAAATGTTTTTTTTACTTCAGTTTGTTAATTTAATTATTCCAATAAGAATGGCTGAACATGAAGAATTAATTGGAGCAGATCTTTTTGAACACGGTGTCAGACATAAAACAGTAATAAAAAAAAAAAAAAAAATATTATTATAACTCATTTTGTTTTAATAAATTATGATTATTTTATTTAATTTTTTTTTATTTAGATTGGTGTTAGTCGTGCAATATCAGCTTTACAACCATTTCCAAAAGACAAAGCACTTCAAGAAGTACCAGTTGTTGGTATAAATACAGGTCATGAATCATACATAAAAGAATATATAAAAGCAAAAAAATTAAATAATTTATTTAAATTAAAAAATCGTCAAAAAATAAAACAAAAAAATTTAATAAATTCAAGCAATCAGGTATCACCTCAAGCAACAATTCGAACAATTTCACAATCAAATTGGCTTGATTAAAAGAATCAATATACTTATTGGCATAACTGGTACATTAATTTAAACAATAAAACAACAAATAAAAATAACTGCATTGATCTAGTGGAATGTTTACGAAGATGTATTGAGTATTTATTAATTTACTTTCAATAAATAAATGCACTTTAAATAAGTGTTTCTTGCATAAATACATAATTATTATTATCATTATTGCTATTACTAAATAAATTTGTTTTTTTTTCCTCATAATTTTATAGAGGAAAAAAAAATAGAAATTTCATTGGTAAAATCCACTGAAATTGTACTGGTTTCTTGTTTTTTTTTTTTTTTTCTAGTTACTCACGGACGAATTGCAATGGACGTGTTAATAATCATTGTCAAAACGAGGAACTCAAGATTGCCATTATTACTTTCTATATATACATAATAAATTAATTATCTCACACAATTATTAATATAAGAAAAAAATCATCTACAAATAAAATAAAAAATAATAAATAATAAAAAAAAAAAAATTAAATATCGATATGTTTCTAGACTATTCAACTATTTTGACTATTTAATTAAATAACTTATTATTATTGAATAATTAATATTAAATTCATAATTATTATGAGCAAATTTTTCTTTTTTTTCTTAATAAATCGAAAAAAAAAAAAAAAAAAACAAAAATAAATTCATTAAAAAGTTATGACTATAGCAACAAACTTCTTTTGCTTTTTTTTAGATTATTAATAATTTATATATTTTGTTGTTTTTTTTTTTTTCCTTTAAATAATAATCATTATTATTGTAATTTATTTTATTAGTTGTTATGTCTTACCGTTATTTATAAAATGGCACATGATCCTGATTTTATTTATTTAATTATTATTTTTATATTTTCTAAAAATTAAGGTGTTACTTATTGAAGACTGTTTGTTGCCCATTGTTTAACTTCAGTTGGTAAACTGGGATAATTTTTTAATGCATCGAGTATTTGTTCTGGAGTTAGTAAAAATTTATAATACTGATACTCTTTTTCAGTACGAGTATTTGTTCCTCCAACGGGTGTTAACAGTTCTAAATTCTTAAAAAAATAAAAACAAAAATATTTATATTAAAAATTCTACGAAAAAAAAAAAAAAAAAAAAATGAAAATATTACCTTAATATGCTCAAAAGCTTTCATAATGACTGGTCTCTGGACGGATTGAATGCTTGAATTTTGATTAGCAAATTTATTATAACGATTTAATATTGTCTCAAAATTAATTGGTTCACCATCAAAAATTTCAGTTTCATGTTTCATTGCAATGATTAAACTTATTTCAAGTACTGAAAGCCCCTCAAGCAATAAAACTTTATCATCTTGTGTAAACATTTTACTTGCTTCAATAAAATCATTAATTTCAAGTCTTTGATGATCTTCATCAAGTGTTGATACAGCAACAGCCAAAAAATTTCTAAAACATCTTTCGTTAACATCAAGTGAATACATTTTTTTTAATATATTAATCATTGTAACATTTGATACTAAATCATCGATAAATTGATTCCAAACAGTTCCAAATTGTGAATCAATCATACAATCATCATACTGTTCTTCAACCCTATTGATATTTTCATTATCTGGAAGTCTTAGTAAATATTTAAATAATTCAACACGTTCTTCAAATCCATTTAATGCTTGTTCTGGTGCTGAATTTTCACCAGGAAATAAAAATATTTGTCTATGTGAAAATCTTGATTTAACTCTTTTTTCCAATAGTTCAATAACATCAAGACGACATGTTATACCAAGTACACATATTGGAGATTGTGCTGATTGTGCAACATCAAATAAATTATATAATAATGTTTGATTTTGATGTCCACAAAATAAATCAAATTCATCCAATATAAAAATACAAGGTTTTGATCTTTTTTTATCACCTGCTTTTAAACAATCAAGTAAAAAACTAAGATTTTCAGCAAATGTACCAAATACTTTATCACCAACAACATTTTCTAATTGCATTTGACGAGTTGCATCTTTTAATGCTAAACGATCATCAGTATGAACTAATCCATGAAGATTAACAATCATTGCATTGTCTTTAAAATTTTTTATAGTTGATAATTCTTTAAGAACTGAATTAACAAGTGTTGTTTTACCACTTCCACGAGGACCAATTAACAAAGCTGAATTACTTTCTCCACATTCAACTGTTCGCTTCAAAAGATCCAATACATGTTGACGTTCTTTAATATGATGTCGAAATTTTGTCTCTGGACACATAATTTTTCTTTTTAGATATTTTCTTGTTAAAAGTATCATATTATCTTGAAAATCAATTTCCATATTCTTCTTTTTACTTGTTGTTCCCATTTTTAACACTAAAATTAAATATAAATATAATTTATAACCTTTTTAATTGATTAATTTATACCTATAGGTATAATTATTATTTGTATTATTTTAAATTTTTTATAAATACCTGGGTTTTCTTTTTTTTTTTTTTTAATATTCAAGTGGTAATTTATTGATTATTTTATAATTATTGTGTGAATATTATTTTTATTCTTAACAAACTTAATAATATTTAAAGGTTTATTTAAACTTTAGAATAAAAAAAAATTATAATCTCTCGCGTGGAGTAGGCGCGTCCACAATGCATATACACAAAAAAAAAAAAAACACTGACAATGACAGAGTGCCAAAAATATCAAAATGGTGGCCAATGGTGTGTGTTGTTGTTGTGTAAAAAGTAAAAACGTGTAAAACGTAAAATACAATTTTTAAAGCCATGGCCGACGAAAATACAAGTGATAAAAAAATTTTATTTAAAAAGCGCAAAATAAATAAAACATCAACAAGAAAACGAAAAACTGATGAAGATAATAATGGCAAGTATTTCGTAATTAATAACCTAAACATTTTTTAAAAAGTACTCATATTTTTACAATTAATTTGAGGTTATAAATAAACAACGTTTAGCAGTGTTTTGATAAAAATTGTTTATAATTTTTCAGGAAGTAGTGAAGATGAAACAATCATTGTGAAAAAAGAAAAAAAAATAGATAATAATCCTCTGATACAAAGGGTAATTAATTTTTTTCTTTTAATTTATAATCTATAAAATTATATATATCCTATTGTTTTAAATAAATTATTATTTTTACAGACTAATACTAAAAAACAACAACGATCAAGAAATGATTCAAGCAGTGAGGATGAAAGTGTATTGAGAGTTTCATATAAAAGCAAAAAAACTAGTGAAATTGCTGGTCCAGGTGATCAAGGTGCAACATCAGTTATTGAGACTGAAACAGAATTGGACAAGGATGCCCAAGCAATATTTGAAAAAGCCCAAAAAATAAATGAAGAATTAGAAGGAAAAGAAGATGATAAAATATATCGTGGTATGAATAATTATGCTCAATATTTTAAGAAAAAAGATACTGCTGCTGGAAATGCCTCGAGTGGAATGGTAAGAAAAGGTCCAATAAGAGCACCAGCAAATATACGAACAACAGTAAGATGGGATTATCAACCGGATATTTGTAAGGATTACAAAGAAACTGGATTTTGTGGATTTGGTGATAGTTGTAAATTTTTACATGACAGATCTGATTATAAACTTGGTTGGCAATTAGAGAGAGAAGGTACAAGTGGTACTGCCAATGACAGTGGTGATGATGATGATGATAAAAAATATGAAATTGACAGTGATGAAGACACTTTGCCATTTAAATGTTTTATTTGTCGTGAATCATTTACCGATCCAATTATTACAAAGTAAATAATTTTTTTTTCATATTTTAATTCTAACAAATATTTATTTATAAAAGTAATTCAAATTTTTTTATTTATTTTCTAGATGTAAGCATTATTTTTGTGAAAAATGTGCTTTAGGACATTACAAAAAATCTACTCGATGTTTTATTTGTAATGTTCAAACAAATGGAGTATTTAATCCGGCAAAAGAATTAATTGCAAGAAAGAAATTAGAAGACGACGAAGCTAATACAAGCAAAAAGTGTTGTGATAGTGACAATGAAAATAATGAGGATGATGACGATTAATTTGAAAATTATAAATAATCAAATGACAATATTTTTATTAATAAATTGAATGGTAATATAAAAAATCGTTAAAGGCTATTAAATTAGTTTAGTAGTGCAATTTGTGTGAGTATGGGGGTATGATTATGGGGGTTCAAGAAATAAAATAGATTTTTTTGTTCAGTGCGTAGAATGTCATCTAAACTCATCCAATGGATTTCACTTGTATTTGATGATTTAAAATAGTTGCTATTATTAAAAAGAAAAAAAAAAAATTGTACACAAAAAAAAGTAATATAATAGGTATGTAAATTATTTTTTTTTTTTTTTCATTCAATATTTATATAGATTCAATTGAAATACATTTATCGTATGATTACGTCTTAAAAATTTGAAAAGTTAATTGTTAAAATTCAACGACAATAAAAATAAATGTTTTATATTTTTATAAAATATTATTATCCTATCATTGTTTACTAACGTCATTTTGCGACAATTCAAATTATGAATAATTAATTTTGTCGAGATAATCATTTGTCAATTCTTCTGTCTTTCAAACTAGTTATATTTTTAAAAAATTTATAGAAGTAATTTTATTTATTAACCAGTGACATGAACATCGATTGTCAAAGCAAAAAAAAAAGATTGCATGTATGACAATTAATTAAATAAATGATAATGTTAAAAGTACAAAAACAAATAAAATTTTTACTGTTTAATTAATCAGTTTGATCTTGTTATTTGTTTTTTTATAATTTTACAGATAACGTAATAAAAGAAAATATTATTTTTTAGTATCTGTATAATGGCATTTAAATTTTGATCTTGTTTTAATTTTTAAATGTATTCTTTTATTTGTCTCGTTTTTTTTCTTGTGCGGTGTATGCGAAGAGGGAAGTCAGCTAACTTGGAGAATAGAATGCAGAGAGCCCTCACTAGTGTACCATTCAGTGTTTCCTAAGTACCTGTCTGCTTTTTTCCTTTCTTCCAGAGGCTCCATTTCAATTATTATCAAATTTTTTCATAACAAAATTCCACCTGAGAAAGATCCAAATTTTTAATATGGCTTTGAATGAATAAAAAATTAAAAAACTGGGTACTTTTTTAAATTGTATTGCGTCATTTATTATTCATAAAAATAATAATTAATAAATATATTTTAACATAAATATTGTAACAGTCAATAAATACTTTTGTTTAAAATATAATGCAGTCAATTGGCATCTTTGATTCGCCTTAAGTTCACATTATGCAATCTTACCTAAAGTATTTAATTAAATTTTTTGTACTATATTTATTTTTTAATTCCAGCAACCTTAGCATCTTCTGGTCCAATTCGATTCTGGACCTGTCGAATTTCAAGGCGTTCTTGATTATGACTAACTGACCAGAGTGGAGGAAGATATTGCGGTTCCATAGTTTTTAAGAAATGCTCACGCCACATTTTTTCAAGGCTCACTAAACCACCTTCATTGTCAGTGAAATATTTAACAACTTGCAAACCATGAGTTGAAGTTTTTTCTTGCTCAGACGATGATGACTCATTTATTAATTTGATTATTTCGTGTATTTGTTTTGTACTGGAAATGTCGAAATCATGACCTTGAGTACATTCACGTATTTGTGATTCTAGTTCTTCTCTACGATTTTGTGGTATTGTAGTATCTTTCAATGCGTTTATAGCTAAAAGAAATTTACGTTTTTTCTGTTGTTGCTCTTTTTTTACTTGTGATCCAGATTCTGTTTGATTGAAAGGTGCATTGCACATTCTAGCAAGTTCTTTTCTTAAATCTTGATCACTTGCATTACTTTTTACATGACAAAATGAACAAAGTAGCAAGATATCATGAGATTGATGAACTTTCATCACCACTGTAATTTAAAAAAATTAACAATTTATTCTAAACAATTAAAAAAAAAAAAAACACATTTACTTAAAGTTGAAAATAAATTGCAAAATAAATGACTCACATGGAAAGTATTTACGATATTCTCGGGGAACAATATTTTTCTTGATAAAATTATCAAATGATCCACATACAACACATTGGTTGGTTCTAACTTGAGTATAATATTTATCAACCTCGGCGAAACCTCGACTGACTGGTTCAAAATTTAATCTAACTGTAAATGGATCTTCGCTTACTGTTTTACCTAGACCTTTACTCACATACCAGTTGCCTTTTTTTCGATCAAATATACACAATAGTTCTCCATCAGGTGCTTGTAAATGACAATGATTATACAATGATTCTTTTCGTGTTGGTATACTCGAAATTTTTGATACTTGTTGCTGTTTTATTTTTACAGTTTTATTTCCTGTTACATTGTTTTTGTTAATTTTTGAAGAACGTGCATGATATTTGACATCCAGAATTTCATAAGGAATCTCGTGAAAAAAATTAGTCTTGAAATTTTTTTTATTCTTTTTAAAAAAATTTCGTTTTATAATATCAATGAAACTAGAATAAAAATTAAATAATATACCATATTTTTGCTTGGTTTTGACTTGCATCTGTATTGAAAATAAAAAAATGCAATATAATTAAATGTGATGATGTTTATTATATAATAGCAAAGAATTTAGAAACTTACCTCATGATAAATCTGGATAGAAGCTATGGCATCAGACGCAGCATAAGAAATTTGTTCATCAGTTAGAACATCAGAATTCCAGTCACTACATCTTATCTTCCAAAATTTATTCATTTCTATTCCAAGATAGTTCATGCAAAGAGAAGCCAATCCTGGTTCATTTGGAATATTCACGTGATCAGCATATTTTCGGAGATCAAGAGTTCCAAATACTCGACAGCCATAATCTTTGGTAAGTTTTTTACCATCTTCAAATGGTTCTACGCCAACTTTGAGTATGCATTTATTTGACAACAATACCTATTTAAAAATTGAGAAAAAATGGAATCAATTCATTTAATAATAGTAATAATAATAATAATATTAACGTCAAATCTTCATTCTTACTTTCAGATTCGGAGGAACAAATCCAATTTTATCAAGTCGAAATAGCACACAGACACCATTGAAAGTTGCTAATTGAAGCAGTGATACAGGATTTTCGTTTACCCATTCACAATCAAATCCTAAAACACCATACGATAAGTTGCTGCCGAAAAGAAAGAACACATAATAAAATTAATTTGAATCAACGAATAAATAAATGAAGCTTAATAAAATTAATTTATACATAATTGATACCTTTGAATATATTGGACAGCGTATTCACATTTTTCCAGAGTATCTGCAATTACAATCTTATCCAAAGCAAAGTTTTTTTTTGTATTTTGACCGAATTTACCATTGATATATTTATTGTTGTACCAAAAATGTTTTATTTTGCAGGCAATTTTATTGTAGAATGGTGAAATAAGTATTACAAAACCCACAGTAATTAGTAAAGTGAAAAACATCTTGTTTAATATTACACTTAAAATTATACTTAATTTTTTATATACCTATATTTTTTTATCTATATTGTGACTAATAGCTAAACGTGGTTAATGTTTCCAAAAATGATAGATGACATCACTAATATCACAACTACTTATTTCACTTGACCACACAAAACTACCCAACAACTGTCTTATCGTACCAACGCACCTGAACTAAAGCTATTTTTGTACTTTTGTCAAGATTAAAATCACGTTGAGTCATCAACGTTGTGACAACAGTTTAGAAAAAATTAAAAAATACATAAATTCTAAGAACTTTAAAATAAAATTATATTTCAATTTTTATTTATTAATTTATATGTTTTTTAATTAATTACTATAAAAACGATTAAAAAAAAAAATCATTAATAAAAATTTACAAAAAAAATGTTTGTTAGTTTACATATATTTAAATTTTGAATTATTTCCGATAGTAGGTAATTGGCCGAATTATTTGTAAAAAAAAAGTAATAGGGGTGCGTTTCGGTAAGGGTCATGGAGTTTAACACCTCCATGGTAAGGGTAGTGAATAGTGATGTCGACTGATACCAGAGATGGGCATGTATAAAACATAATGTTTTAAACCATGTTTAAAACTGTTTAAAACATGCTTAGTATTATCCATTTGTATAAAAAAAATCTTCCTCTAGCGGTGAAACTTGGAACTATCATCAAAAGTAACCATAATTTCTTAGCTCAAGGGGTGCATTCCTTTAATAAAAAATTTTTTTTCGTTTTGCAATTTCGCCCAATTTTGTAATACCGACTAAAAACTAGAAACAGAAACAACGACAAAAGTGATAAAATTCTCTATGCAATATTCCAGACTTTACAGTTTACGATAATGTGTGGTACGACCTATGTGACAATAGCAAACAATCACAACAAGTCAATTTTCTAATTATTTCAGTTTGATATAAACATTAAACAGTTATCCATCTAATAATTGGAAGCAATTGGAAGCCAAAAAAAATAATGTCATGTGTCAGTACTGCCACTACAAGAAACAGTTCTTTCCTATAAAATTTTGGCCGGTATTACAGGGCGAAATTGCAAAACGAAAAAAAAATTTTTATTAAAGGAATGCACCCCAGCTTGTCCTTGGGATTTTTATTTATTTAATAAATTAAATGCATTTAATTTTATTTTTAAAAAAGGAAATAGTCTAAGGGAAAGCAGTAGCTAAAGAAAAGATGTGTCTAAAGAATTAATGTTGCTTAAAACATAATTTTTTTGGCAACTTTAATTCCTTAGCTACATCTTTTCTTTAGCTACTGCTTTTCCTTAGACATTTTTATTTTTCAATCCGTTTTATCCTGTTTTAAGGCGTGTGGCCACTAGCATACTTTTTCGAACAAGTTCTATGCCATAGTCCATTTATTACTAGAAACATCTAGATTATTCCCAGTTATCACTGAAAAAGTCAGTTGTTTCTGGTAATAAATGAACTATAACGCCATTTCTATTCAAATAGCTAACTTTTATCCATGGATAATTGTAAACAACTCAAAAACTCACATTATGCCCATCCCTGACTGATACGGTATTTGGTATTTTACCGGCATTGAATACGGTATTTGTTATCGAATCGAAATATCATACCAATATGCCTTTTACCGAATTTTCTATGTAAATACCGTAAAATACGAGTAAGTTTTGATACGATATTTTTACAACTATATAGGTGAAAAATACGGTATTTTCTGTTCTAAGTATACGGGAAAAAATGGAAAGATCTCATTATATATAAAAATATATCTATAGATATAATAATATATGAAAGTCTCATGCCCTAGCGGATAGCTCGACTCTCCAATGTAGCACTCAGTCGACAGCGATTTGACAGCCATTCGACAGCATATGGGACATTCCATGTCAACTCACAGGGTTTTTTCCCTCACCCTCACAGATTTGAAAACGAATATTTTTTTTGGGTTAGTCATCGACTCAGATGTACCTCTGATTTTTTTTTTATTTTTACCATCATTAACCGCCGAGCCAGAATCAAAAAACACCTCCTTTACAAGAGTAAACTACGATTTCGCCATTTTTTAAAAATCTGATTTTTTTACTGTAAGAAGTAGAGCAGAAGATGAGCTTAATTTCCAAATTTCATCATGGGATAACGATGGGTTCATTATAAAAAAATTTTTTTTCTATGACAAAATCACTAAAATCGGACAAGATCATATGCCCAAACAACAGGTTTTTTTTTTGTTTCTTATAGGAAATTTCCTCACGATTAAGGCGTGTGGCCACTAGCATAGTTTTTCGAACAAGTTCTATGCCATAGTCCATTTATTACCAGAAACAACTGACTTTTTCAGTGATAACTGGGAATAATCTAGATGTTTCTGGTAATAAATGGACTATGGCATAGAACTTGTTCATATTACTGAGAAAAATACGAAAAAAATTCCCACGCATGCGCAAAGTGGTTAAAAATCAAGTTCAATTATCGAAAAAACGGCTATTTATCGGTAATATATAGTACAGCTATTAAAATAACGATTGATTCTAAAATTCAATAATAGTGATCGATAAAACTCGTCAAGGAAAAAAAAATGTCATAATAAAAATTTGACATCTCGAATAAATATTGATTGTTTAGCTATAATTACAGCTATAGTAAAAAATCTAACGACTAAGTAAATCGTATACATGTTTTGAAAAAATATCGATACTTCGAAAACTTTTTTAAACATTATAATAGACTTTATTAATGATAGATTTGTATTTTTTTTATAAAAAAATTAATAGAAAATATAAAAAAACTTGTAAAAATTTAAAAAAAAAATTTTTTTTTTGTTTATCATTTTTAAATTAATTGTTAATAACAATTGCATGTGAAAAACATAATAACACAGTATAATTTTCTATTAAAAAATTAATAAAGTCTATTATAATGTTTAAACAATTTAAAACAATGAAAAATGAATAAATTAGACAGCTCTCAATTCGGTGTCGGAAGCCTGTCGATTTAGTGACAAAATATCTCGGTAATAATGACCGAGTCAATTACCGATGAATGGTCTGAGGCTCGACAGCTTTCTGACTCCAGTAGAAATGCGAATCATGTCAATCTAACCTCTCTACCGTGTATAATTTAATCTTTTATTCAATATTAAATACATGTACTAGTCAAGGTTTCAGTCAGTTTAAGTTATTGTCATTATAATCTTATATTTATTTTATATTTTTCCAACTCATTTTGAGTATCCGGTGCTAGTGAATTACGTTTTATGGCAGCGTTCTTTCGTCAATTTTTTTTTAGCGCATCATGACCACGCATTTGCGCAAAGGTGAAAAAGCACGTGAGTTTTCAAATGTTTGTAAGTGTGTGTAACGCACACATATATACTTTAAAAATTTTACTGGATTTCTTCACTTCTGCGCAACTGCGCGGTCAGAATGCGTGAAAAAAAACTGGCCAAAGAACGCAGCCTATAGGTGCTGGATCAGCCATGTTTTAATTTTTAATTTTTTAAGAATTATTTGTTCGACGTCACTGTTCTCTCCTCAAGTTTGCATGACAAGCGCATGTGCATGATCATGCGCATGAAAGTGAAAAAAAATAAATACACAAAAGAAAGCACCTTATATATGCTGTCGAATGGCTGTCAAATCGCTGTCGACTGAGTGCTACATTGGAGGCATTGGAGAGTCAAATCCCGATCGAATAGGTGTCGACGCATCCGCTAGGGTGAAATAAAAATTCAATTAAATGGACTCATTAATTATTATAATACGAAGAATAACCATTTATTAATTAGTTTAATAATAATAAAATTAATAATAAAAATATAATTTATTGAATAATAAATTAATAATCAATTATTTATTAAACAATAAATAATAATAAATTAATTAATTGATAAATTTGATCATAAATTAATAATTTAATTATTATTTATCAATATATTCACATTAAAGATGAAATAAACTATTTGAAATCAGCCGCGCAAACGGTAAGCTCCGCCTTTTTTGGTTAAAAATGATTTTTTACCGGTAAAAAATCTGGTTAAAAATGCTAAAAAAATAAAACACCGGTAAATTAACAACCCTATTTTTGTTTTTTTAATTAATTCAAAATTCGAACGCCAGAGAGAGCGAAATCATAAATTCGCTGGATGAATGCGCAGCTGCGAACTCACACACACACAGCACTCACATTGACTCACACTAATCATGACAAAATAATCATTTTTAATTTAGAATCACATTTATAGTTTTGATCACATTACGTGATTTATTCATTGATCACATTCTAATTTAAAAACACTTTTATATTTTTTTGATCACATTATGTGATATTTCTATCAATGTGATCAATAAATAAATGCGTGTCTTACGAGACATCCTGTATTGTTAGATATAAACTTTTTTCACCGTGCTGTGAATTTTCAGGGAAAAATGAAAAGATCTTCTCATATATAAGAGTATATCTGCAGATTAATGAAATCTGTTTTTTTTTCAAATTACAACCTGTCATTATATAAATATTTCGATATTTTTAATTTTCAACCATTAATATTTAGAAAACTATTAAAGATATCGGATTTTTACTATGCCCATTGTTTTCTACAAAAAAAAAATACTACTGAAATCGATATCAATATTTTTTTTGGAAGTATCGGAATTCAGGCCCGTGGCACCCCGAAGTGCCCCCCATGGCGGCTTATTGGTGGTTATGACTTTTCCTACTATTCGTAATTTTATTTTATTTTATGCAGTTTTGGCTTCAAAATAAGGGACTTGGTTTTTTTTTTCGTGAAATTTTCTGGACTTAAAAAAAAAACTAAGTTCAACTTTAGAATTTCCACGAGATTTTTACTTAGCTGTAATTGTAGCCAAACAATCAATATGCAGAGTTTTTTTTCTTAAACTTTTGGCTTCAAAATAAGGGACTTAGTTTTTTTTTCGTGAAATTTTTCTTTTTTCTAAAATTTAGAAGAAAAAAATTAGTAAGAGTTTTTACTTGGCCGCTAGATATTAGTAACATGATAAATATGATGTAATAATAAATAAGTAAAATCTAATTTTATTGTATTTATTATATAATATTATATATTATAATTTCAAAAAAAAAAAATACATCATCATACTTTACGCTAATTAAATTTTTGCTACTTCAAATACTTACTTTGATGATTATTTAATTTTTGTTGTCAAATAATTTATTGATGAAGAATATTAAATATAGAATATGATAATTTTAGAATCTAAAAAATAAAATTTTATAAATTGAAATAAAACCAAAAAAAAGCTTATCTAATTTTATACAATAATTCTTTTGTTTGTTTTTTTTATTTAAAATTAAAATTCACAAAAAAAATTCATGTACACTTGTAAATGCACCAAGCGAAAGTGTTATAATATATCCACATGTATATTGTATAGGTTTGAAACTGCGTATCATCATCATAATTAAACTTTTTTTCCCATTTTTTGATAATGATGTCCATTCAGAATTATAAAGACTAACTGTCAGTGTGTCACTCTAATCAAATACGCAAGTATTATTTTCATATTAACAGAAAATAAATATATAATTATAATAAAAATACATGAATATTTTTTATTTTATTAAATTTACCTCAGATGATATATTTTCTCCACAAATGCAATAAATATAAATTTGTATAGTCATGCAAATTATATAGGCAATTAATGATACAAATTCCTTGCTCAATATATCAATGTATGTTAATTGAAAAACACTTGAGCATATTGCTATTGAACTTACAAAATATTGAATTAATATTGAATAAGTAAATGTTTCATTTGTTGTTTTTGCAAATCTAGAATATTAATTATTCGATAATATATTATAATTGAATAAGAATAAGACAATACAATTACTCAACTGATAAATGAAAATTTGTAATTTAGTACAATCTTTCCAATAATTATGTTCAAGTAGTATTATATTATAATATCTCAAGTAACTCATTTTTTCAATATATTTATTCGTTTTTGAAATACGATATTTCAAAAGTTTTATATGAGTACAATTTATCATCAATAATCCATACAATAAAATGTCAAATGCAATATGAATATTTGCTATATTATAATATGCTATAATTTGATAAAAATAACCAACCCAATATCCTTTACCTGTTGATAAAATTTGTGGTAACGTACAGGAAAAGGGAAATTGATGAAGTGGTATGTCTCGTATCAATGAAGATATAATAAAATATGAGATGGTAAAAGTTACCAAAAAATTGTATTTTATCGTGACTTTCCTTCAATATCAATATATTAATTATTTATTATTAATTATATACTCACATATACACAAATATTTGTGATACCACTTGCCTTATTCTGCCACCATCAATTGATAATATTTTGGTCTCATTATCATCACGTGGCTGTAAGTTATTATCCAAGAGTGTTGATAGTAATTTCGAAATAACATTTTGTTTTACAATAATATTAATCATTTTTAAACATCCACATATGTGTGTAACTAATAAAAATGATGCATTTGCAAATTCTTCAGCGTTATTAAAAGAACCAAATAATGCAATAAACTCTGTTAATGACATTGTTATTTCCATAAAAATAATAAGTCCAGTATAAAATTTATATAATTTTCTCTTCCAATTGTAAACATTGTCATCTGAATACCACAATAAACCCATAATACGACACCATAATATACTAACTGATAGATATGATATCATATTGACTTGTCTTTGAATATACGTAAAAATATTATTTCAATTTACAGAGTGGGATATAGTGACCCTTGAGAAGGGTTGAATAAAAATGCGTTATACTTTTCTAAGAATAAAAATATCCAGGCTTACTTTATTCCAATGAAAAGTATTTTCATAATATACTATGTAAATAGTAAGGTAGTACAATAGGAAAAAAATAAAAATTCAAAATAGGGAGAAGAGTTGTCATTGTTTTTATGAAATATTAATATTCGTGTATTTCCATACACCGGCAGTTTTGAAAAATAAAAAACAAATAAAAATTGAGATAGACTCGAGTGGCAAAATTTTCTAGAGGGGGTGAATCAATCAATATGCCGCAGTTGATGTCGAACAGTCGAACTGTACTGATGCACAAGTGAAAAGCAATAAATAAAAAGCTGATAGTGATAACTTATACAAACTCATCACAAAATATTTTTAAAAGTGTGTGTGTATTATCAGTACGCGCGGGAAAAGTGATCCTTAAGAAGAATTCTTCTGTATTTATTTCAGTAGTATTAGTCCAGGAGATAAAGGTCGGAATCTATCATTTTCGATTTCGATTTTGAAAAAAAATAAGTAGGTATCGCATTGATAAGGAAATCGATTGGTCAGGGTTAAAAAAATTTTTAAAGGGTTGAAAAAAAATAGAAAGAGTGAAACATAGGTGTTTTTTGAGAATATCTTGAAAACTAAGGGGTATAGATGAAAGTTGCAAGGAAAAGCTTCAACTTATTTATCAAGGGTTTTTTGCTTTTTTGAAAGGGTTAAGCATGCGGGAAATCGGAATTATGAATATCGTTAAAAATGCCTCTGGTCGATCAAGAAAAAGAGATGTGGATTCTTTTTCTCCTCTCATTCGTAGCTCATCCGAGGCTGAAACTCTAAGAAATTTAAACTGGGCTTTAAATTGTTTATAAAAAATTTTGTTTATAACAATATCATTAATTCAAACAATTTTACTAGAAAATTCAGAAATTAAATTAAGATAACTAATGAACGATTGAAATTTATAAATAAATAATTTAACTGCAATAAAATATTTTATTTTTTCATGTTATTACTTTTTTATTTTTTCTAAATTTTTTATTAAAATTGTTTAAATGATCGAAACAAAATTTATTAACAAAAATTTTCGTTATAAACAATTTGAATCCCGATGAATATTATATTTATGTAGACTCTTAATTCTCGTCTATTGATTCATTTTTTTGACGCGAAAATTCTGAAAAAAATCCGGAGTTATATCAGAATCTCTTTTCGTAAGTCCCAATTAACTCCGGATTTCCACGGATTTCGACGTAAACAAGATTAGACTATCAATATTTTGAGAAGTGCTGAAAATAGCTTTAAATACGTCATAAATTTATGATACTGCAATATTAGATTTATCCCCCAAAAAAAGAAAACGTTCATAACTTCTAAACTAATTGTCGTAAAGACTTCGGATTTGGCTTAAAAGAAGCGGCTTTAGAAATTCTATCGCCCCTAATAAAAAAAAACATTATCTATTCGACCATTTTTTTTTTTTTCCAAAAAATGAAAAATAAAAAAAATTGTGTTTATTTTTTTTTTCACGAAAAATACTATTCGTATGGGAAAAATTTATTTGAAAAAGTTATAGAATTTTGAAAAACGATTATTTTAAGTCTAATATGAATAAACCTCTGCGACTACTTTATTTTGAGTTTGGTTATAGCTTGTGCCGTTTTCATTTTTTAGGCAAACAATAACTCGTGATGAAATGGTGTTAGAGACTTCATATTAGGCTTAAAACATGCGTACTCAAAAAATCTATCGCCTCTCCAAGAAAATTTTGAACTATGAATCACATTTCTCATAAAAAATTTAAAAAAATCGATTTTTTTTTTTTTTTTAAAAAGTGACTGAACACATAATGCTTTTTCTCATAAGGGACGATGGAGTTTTAGAAGACGCATCGTTTGAGCCTAATACAAAGTCTCTACTACAATTTTATCAAAAGTTATTGCTTTCCTAGTTTTCAAGTAATTTCTGAAAAACGCTCCAACTTTCGACAAATTCGTCCTAAATACTTTGTATAAGACTTAAAAAGCATGTGTGATAAAATCCTACAACTTTTACTCGAAACTTTTTCCAAAAAAAATTATAGTTTTTATAAAATTGTAAAAAATAGAATTTTTGAAATATTTTCGTAATTTTTTTTTCAAAAATAGATAAAAATTGACTATTGGAATCAGGATAAACCCCTCAAGGGGCGATAGAGTTTCGAAAACCACATTTTTTGAGCCTAATTTGAAGTCATTCCGTTGATTCTAACAAACCTATAGCTTGCCTTAACTCTACGTAATTTGAAAGAAAAAAAAAAAAAATTGATTTTGAGAAAATTAAAAAAAAATGTACTATTATTGTATTGTTACTTTCAAAAATCATTTAACAGATAAAATTTAACACGGCCCTAGCCGGAGTAATAAAAATTTTTAATTTTCAACGGTAACGCGGGCCACACGCTCCAACAAACGTTACAGATCTTTTTTAATTTTTTTTCCGGCATTACTCCGAGGTCACTTTGTTTTTGGCCCATTTCCTGAAAAATTACTCCGGCATGAGATTGATGACGGAGAAAATACTCTGTCATGAGATCACTGCCAGAGCAATTACTCCGGCATAAAATCACTGCTAGAGTTTTTTCTCCTTCATTTATCTCATGCCAGAATAATTTTTCCGGTACTAATTTCATGTCGACGAAACTATTCCGGTATCAATCTCATGGGATAAAAATGCACTCAGAGAAGGATATGTTAACAGTATTAACATATCCTGTTTAATGTTAACATTTATATTGCTATATGTTTAAATGGGTGGTGGCTGATAAGTTTACATCAAAGATATATATCTTAACATTAAACTTTTGTATGTTAACATATCCTTCTCTGAGTGTGGATTAATGCCGGGGAAATATTTCCACCAGCGCCAGCACAATTTTTGGGATTTCTCTGAAAAAATTCAATCACCAAAAAAAAAAAAAAAATGATCATACAGTTGCAGAAGCAAAGACTACAAATTTATTTCATTCTCAATCGTTACAATGATTATTGTTACAACTAAAATTTATTTAATTTTCATTCATTTTGCTTGTTCCTTCTAATC
This sequence comes from Aphidius gifuensis, assembly GCF_014905175.1. NCBI lineage: Eukaryota > Metazoa > Arthropoda > Insecta > Hymenoptera > Braconidae > Aphidius > Aphidius gifuensis. The sequence goes on from NC_057788.1 coordinate 11,698,130, forward strand.
GGTCATCTTCATGTCCAGAATCGCTTTCTTCTAACCTTTTAAACTCTGTTTTTATTCTTTTTGTAGTACCATGATTTTAGCCTGTCAATGTTGAATATTTATTACAAAATTGTCGAGTGTGATTGTATTTATTTTATTTACTTTTTTCCCTCGGTTGAATCAGGATTTAAAGTTTTAGTTGTTGCTAAAGTCGTCGTTATATTTTCAATTTTTTTATATTCATTTATTTTCAATTCATTTAATGCTATCACATCACCCTTTTTTCCCTCGAAATTTTCTGACTCTTCATTTCATATGGTTAGTTCAATCTAAAATATATTTTCTTTGGTAAATTTAATATCTTCATTTAGCTTAATCAAACTTTTTTCATTTAAATTTTATTTTACTTCATAATCACTGTCGTCTACTAATGTTATTGTTCTTTATTTTAATAACCATCCTGACATTGCATATATATAAATTCCATTTCATTTATTGCTATTATGATTGCGATGATATCTAAATAATGTCATTATTACTATTGAATAATTTTCTTTTTTTTTTTTTTTGCTAAAATAATTTTACCTGCAAATAAATTAATTAGTAGATGTACTATATCGAATTTTATATTAGCTTCTACTGGTATCATTATTTTTTTATTATTTGTTGAAAAGTATTGTAATTAATTTTCTTCTTACAAAAATGATTGGATTAAGATAAGTTGATTTGGATTGAATAAAGACTTCTTAATCAAATCATAAAAACTTCTTGAATCATGAAAAACGTCTTGGATCAAAACAAATTTTTCATGTTTTAGAAGTATACTTCTTGGATTATGAACAAAAGTGTCTTTATCCAAGGCAAATTGTTCATGTTTTTAAGTATACTTCTTGGATTTTGGTAAATATTGTCTTGGATCGAGACGAACTGTTCATGTTTTTAGAAGTATGCTTCTTGGATTATGGATAAATAATGTGTCTTGGACCGGGAATAAACTGTTCATGTTTTTAGAGTATGCTTCTTGGATTATGGATAAATGTGTGTCCTGGATCGAGACGAACTGTTCATGTTTTTACTGATATGCTTCATATTATGGATAAATGTGTCTTGGACCGAGACAAACTGTTTCATGTTTTTAGAAGTATGCTTCTTGGATTATGAACAAAATTTTCTCTTCAGACATATTAATTCATGTTTTAGAGATATTCTTCTTGAATTATATGAATCGATATGTCTCGGTTCAATTTAACTCAATATTTTTTTATGAACATTTATTCTCAATAGGATTGAAAATAAAAAAAATAAAAAAAATTTTTCAATTACAAACTTGTAATTTGTAATTTTTTTTATCCTGCAATTTTTATTTTATAACTTTTTTTCTTACAATTTTTTTTTTTTTTTTACCTAACGAGGGACCCGAACCTATGACCGTAAAACCTATCTAATCTAAACCTGTGCCTTAGCTCGCTTAACCACGGGCGCGATATGGAAACGGGAAGTTATTTGTATTACTTTAGTGACAAGATATTTTATGTTTAACAATTATTTGGAAAACATAAAATGTTTCGATATAACAAAAGAATGATATTATAGTAATTTAATAATTAATTATAAAAAATATATATATATACGTGTAGTTTCAGTTCATTTGTATAATAAATTTTTAAAAAAATATCTTGTCACTAAAGTAATACAAATAACTTTCCGTTTCACGCATTGGTTAAACTGTGGACTGATGAATGGACACAATTCGGTCCCGTTGGAAATAAAATTAACGGGCGATATAAAATAAAAAATTGCGGAAATTACACAAATTACAGGGTTTGTAAGCCAAATCTATTGATAAATGTTCGCCAAGCTAAGCAATATTATAATTCCAAGACATATCGATTCATAATTCCAAAAGTACTTCTAAAAACATGAACAATATGTGAACCGAGACACTTTTGTTCATAATCCAAGCATACTTTAAAACATGAAAAGTTTGTCTCGGTCCAAGACACACATTTACTATAATCCAAGAAGCATGCTTTAAAAACATGAACAATTTGCCTTTGACCAAAGAACACTTTTGTTCATAATCCAAGAAGTATACTTCTAAAAACATAGAACAATTTGTTTTGATCCAAGACGTTTTTCATGATTCAAGAAGTTTTTATGATTTGATTAAAAGAAGTCTTTATATCAATCAAGTAACACCACACAAAACTTTCTGATACTTCTTTTTCAGTATATTGGTATCATTATTTTTTTATTATTTGTTGATGGGTATTGTCCATTAATTTTTCTTACTAATCTTCCAGTGATCGTATATATTTTGTTTCACTTGAATATTTAATAATTTATCATGTTAATAATTTTTTTTTAAATCTTTTTGTTGAAAAATCTTGTTGAAAAATATGATTTTTCCATGATAGTTTCCTAATATTTTCCTATAATTATCGTATTTTTCTTTATATTCAGTGATTTTTCTAGATTGTCGTTTATTCGTTTATATATTCTTTATTTTTCTATATTTTTCTTCATTTTTCATATTTATCATGCTTATATTAATTAAAGGACTTAGAAAGATTTCAGGGGGTTTACTATGGTTGGGGGGGGGGGGACATAATCTATATGTTCCCTTATTTATCGTATTTTTTTTTATATACAGTGATTTCTTTTGGATATTTTTCTATATTTTCCTTTATATTTACTGATTTTTCTTTGATATTTACTGATATTTTTACATATTTATCGTTTTTTTCTTTATATTCAGTCACATTCCTATATTTGCCTTTATATTTACCGGTTTTTCTTTGATATTTTCCTATATTTTCCTTCATATATTTACTGATATTTTGCCATATTTATCGTTTTTTTCAGTCACTTTTTTATATTTTCCTTTATATTTACTGATATTTTTCCATATTTATCTTTTTTTTTTTTATATTCAGTGATTTTTCTTTTATATTTACTGATATTTTCCCATATTTATCTTTTCTTTCTTGTATTCACTGTTTCTTTATTTTTCACTTTCTATATACTTTCCATATACATTTGTATATCGTATTGTTAAGGTTGTTTGTAAATGATTTGAGTTTCTATAGATTTTTAATTAGCTTTTTTTAAATGATAATTATCTATCTTGACAATTTATTTCAATTTTGCCTCGGCTTTTATAGATAATGAATGTCAAAGTTGACAACTTTATACACGAAGAATAGTGCGAAACAATAAAAACATAAACTATAAATTCGTTGGTACTTCTAGAAAAAACACAAGTTGTAGAAAAGAAAAAACAGAATATAAGAAAAAGATAAGTTAGGTATAAAATAGGACACTTTAAAGTGGACCCATTTCCCGGTTTTAAAATTACTTTCTCGCGTGCAGAACATTTCATTCATACTATTTCGTAGGTGACTTAAATAATGCATGGACTTGGTTTCAGGACACATTTTGCTTCAAAAGAATTTTCAGGGTACCCAGAGATGGGAGGCCTCAACTAATGGGTTTCGAATTGAGGACATGAAAATTTTGATTTAGAAGGAAAGAAACTAGAAACAAGGCAGGAAACCCACGAGATTTTCCAAAAAATTGGGATCATTTAATATGGGCGGTAATGTAATAATAAAATCAAGATTTGTACATAATTAACAATAACAAAGTATTGTTAATTAAAATTTTAGAGTAAACAATTTTTTTTTTAACCATTATATTGAAGTATGCATCCACACGGAAATAAAATATATGATTTATATATAAAATTATATATAATAATTATATGTAACAATTATATATACTATTGGGCGAAAACGTGTATATAATTTATATAAAATTTATATACCTATATAACGATTATATACAGAGTGTCCCATTTTAATTTATCAATGCATTTATTCTGAAAAATATAGCTTAAATTGAAAAATGTTTCAAGTAAAAGTTGTAGGGTTTGGAGGGGAACATAGAAAACAAAAAAAAAAAAATTCGAAAAATCTAAAATGGCGGAATTTCCGGTATAAACATAATTTTTTTGAATGGATACTACAATTTTTTTTTGCACCGTTACGTTTTTTACATCAAAACTAACTTTTTTCGGCCCAATTTTATCTGTTTATGGATTTTCCTGAAAAAATATGGCTCTCATCAAAAAATAATATTCAGAAAAAATGTAGCGCTCAAGAAGACAAACACGGAAAAAAAAATTTCAAAATGGCGGAGTTTAAAGTATGAACATCTTTTTTGTTGAGGTTAGGTGTAATTTTTTTTTACCAAAAAATTGTTCGCATCAAGTCTAACACTTTTTCTAAATAAAATTTTTTGGCTAAGTCCATTTTTTGTATTCATGCTTCTCACTCCGCCATTTTGAATTTTTTAACAATTTTTTTTTTTTTTTTCGAGTCTGTCTTTCTCAACGCTACAACTTTTCTAAATATTATTTTCAAATCAAAGCCATTTTTTTTTTTGAAGAAAATCCATCAACTATAGATAAAATTGGGCCGAAAAAAAAGTGATTTTATCGAAAAATTTTTCAAATAAAAAGTATTAGTTTTGATTTAAGAAACATTTTGGTGTGAAAAAAAAAATACAGTATCCATTTAAAAAAACTATGTTTATACCGGAAACTTCACCATTTTGGATTTTTCGGATTTTTTTTTTTTTTTTCTATGTCCCCCTCCAAACCCTACAACTTTTACTTGAAACATTTTTCAATTTAAGCTATATTTTTCAAAATAAATCCATTGATAAATTAAAATGGGACACTCTGTATAATAGTTTATATAAAATTACATATAAATTTTATTACATTCCCCCTCTCGATACCTCCCATGAATTGTTTTTATTTAAAAATTTTCTTGATTTTAATTTAAAAAAATCAAAAACAAATCTTCCATCAGGATTCTAACCCGCCGGGCCCTTCTGGTTGAGAGGCAAGTACTTTACCTCGAAGCCACAAATCTTATGATAAATTTTTGCAAAAACATAAATAAGAATATGACTTCTCTCAATTTTTTGTGGTTTTAATACCGGTTTTATCTTTTTTTTCATAAAAATATGAACAAAGAGATGTTAAAATTAAAATTTTATATATTTGAATAAAAGTCAGTAATAGAATTATGATTAAAACAGCAAAGTAAAAAAATTGAGAAAAAACATATTCTTATTTATATTTTTACAAAGATCTATCATAAGATTTGTGGCATCGAGGTGAAGCACTTGCCTCCCAACCAGAAGGGCAATCAAAAAATTCGATGGAAGATTGTTTTAATTTTAAATTAAAATTTAAAAAACAAAATAAACAATTTATGAGAGGAAAGAGGAGGAAGCTGTGATAAAGACGTATTATAATTTTATATAAACTATTATATATATATATAATCGTTATATATAAATTTTTTATAAATTATATACACGTTTTCGCCCAATAGTATATATAATTGATATATATAATTTATTATATATAATTTTATATATAAATTATATATTTTTTTTCCGTGTGGGATATGAAACCTGCATTCGTTGGTTTAAAGAAGCTCGCGACTTTCTCTTTAAAAATAAAAAAGAAAATTGTTCAACAATATTTACGAATAAATGTTAAAAATTATTCGAGGTGACATGCCATCGTTAATAAACAATTTTTTATATTATTTTCCGCTAAAATACGGATTCTGCTATCATCAGTCCACGTTTTTCTCTTTACAGATGAAAAGAGAATTATTTAAAAGGATTATTTTTGGAATTGTTAATAAACAATTGCAAAACACTACAAAAATAAATATTATTTAATGATTTTTTTTTCATTTTTGATGGCGTGGTCGTTGATGCTTGATTATATAAAATTATACATGTCATGAAGATAGTTTGATTTATTGTTGTTGCGTATGATTAAAAATATTTATTGAAATAGATAATATATAACTAAAAAAAAAAGAAAGTGTTATAGTCGAGTTTAATAATGATATAGACCCTGATGATTCAGAAGTGACTGTAACTGTTTGTCAATGGATTAAGTGTAATCATGTTTCATTGGCTTGGTTTATATCTTTGTTTAAAAAACGAATATTATAGTACAATAAATAAAAAGACCCGTTACAACAATAAATAAATGAATTAAATCAATTATGTACAATGTTATACATATATAATAAAATCTATACAGGACTATTCTATAGAGTTCATATATAATATTTCTATAAAAACTATTCTATAGGAAAAATTTTATAAAACATTCCGTTTCGGATATTTTATAAAAATTCAAAATTCTATAGAAGAATATTTTTATAGAACAGCGTATATGATGATTGAAATCTGTTCAATAAAATAATTATTTGCTCCAATCTTAATAAATACTTAATCAAGTTATAATAATTCATAAAACCTGATAAATTTTTGATAAAGATTTGATAAAATGCTTTATTAAGGATAACCTACTAAAGATAGGATCAAGAAAACTTTTAACTCGTCTGTGATAAGGCCGTCTTGATCCAAACTTGTTCAAGAAAACTTTAACTCTTATTCTTGACTAAAAAAAGCGATCAAGATAGGATCAAAATAAAAATTTTAACTTGTTTCTTTGTAATACCGTCTTTATCCAAACTTGATCAAATAAAACTTTAAATATTCTTATTGAATAAAGCCGTCTTGATCAGAATGATATCAAAGAAAACTTTAACTGGTCCGTGATACGGCCGTCTTTATCCAAATTTGATCAGAAAATTTAACTTTCGTGACTAAGGCCGTCTTGATCAAGATGGGATCAAGAAAACTTTTAACACGTCCGTGATAGGCGTCTTGATCCAAACTTTTATTCAAGAAAACTTTAATTGTCGTTATACGGCCTCTTGATCAAAATTGATCATAAAAACTTTAACTCTTCTTGGCTAAAGGCCAGTTGATAAGATAGGATCAAATAAAACTTAACTTGTGCAGCAATAAGGCCGTCTTGATCAAACTTGATCAGAATTGATCAATAAATATTTATCTCGTTACTTGTTCTTTTTAAATATTTTCTTGATCAGGAATAGGATCAAAGAAACATTAACTTTTAATTTATTATATATTATGTTCATTAGTACGATTTTTTTAAATATTGATAAAAGTTTTTTACTGAAAAAAACGCCAAACGTTGGCTTAATGTCGCAAGACTGGTCTAAATATATAAACTTCAAAATCACACGGTACATGTTTCCCTCCGTGGTCGAGCGGTCTAAAGCGTACCCGTTACTACGTCAATTTATACTTCGTCGGTTCGATTCCCGGTTACCGTGTATTAGAAAAACAAAAAACTTCTGCGCTCGATAATTATTTAACTCTTTTCTATGACATCACACTTCATAATACAATAATAAAAAATTAATAATTTGTAATAATTTTTTTTTCATTTTGATCAGCTTTTGATGAAATATCTTGATCAAGTCTTGATCAAGTATCTTGATCAAAATCTTGATCAAGCATATGATCAAATCTTATAAAAGAACGTAACAAACGTGATCAAGATTTGATCAAGATACTTGATCAAGTTTTATCAAATATGATCAATATTATCACGTTTAGCGTTACGTTCTTATAAAGCCCATCAAAATCTATCAGAATGGTTGAAATCAATGTTGCCTGATCGAATTCTTGATCAAGACTTGATCTAAATTTCACTCGGGATGATGATTATGATATATACCAATCATTTTTTTTATAAAAATAATCCTATAAACCAAATCCTATAAAAAATTAATAAATTCATTCTATAAAAATCAACCACAAATTTTATAGAATTTATTCTATAAAAAAAGCGCCAAATCTATATAAGAATTTGTATAAAAATTTTTATAAAAACGTTTTATAGAAATATTTATAAAACTTTTCGCTACGTGAGCGGTTAACCACTAGAAATACCACCTTCACATCTTACCAACCTGCGCAGCTCACGAAATTCAGTTTTTTTAACAATTAATTTTTCGTTGACAAAAGAAAAAATAATAAAACATGTATTTCTCATACAGTCTAAAAAAAGAACAGAACGCAAAGCATCTCTGCTCTAAAATAAAAAAATAAAATTACTTTGTCTTCTTTCATTAATAAATAAGTATTCTATTAAATAAAAAAAATATAAATATTCTATTAAACAAATCAATAAATATTACTTTTAAATTTCAATAAACATAATCATTTGTTAATGATATCAATTAATACTCAGTTCACTGGTTCACTGTAATGTTGGACGATAAACCGGCCTTTTATTTTACTTCAAATTTAAATTGATATAATTACCGTAAAAATTAAACTCAATTAAATATACAGGTAAAGTTCAAATTAAATATGTTCTGGTGTAAATTCAGTTACTAGTGATATTCTAGAGACCAACAAAAAAGTATGTTGTCCACAGTCCAATTCACAGGGCAAATTTTTATACAGTTTAGGGCTTTTTTTTGCCACTGATGGCGCTTGTCGTCAAATTTTTTTAATATAGATTTCACATATAAAAGCTTCACAAGCGCCGCCAGTGGAGGAAAAAAGCCTTAAACTCAATGAAATATAATAAAACTGGAAAGTGAACTCCTATGCCTAGCCAATGCACGGAGTGTCGCTAGAGATAGCAATATATTGGATGGCTTTCCCTCTCACTCACGCATGCGCACATTAAATCTCGTACAGTCAACGTCAAAACAAACTAGTACTACACGATATAAAAGTTACATTATATTTCAGTACAGTCTCAACCAACTTTAGTTGACGTGACTGTACCGACAAGAACAAAAGCCCATCCATTGAATCTCTCTCTCGGTAACGCTAAGTTCGGCTTCCAGTTTTATTATATTTCAGTGCTTAAACTGTGTTGCCCTGTGAATACGGCAGTCAAATTCACAGCACCCGTATTCAGAGGATGTTCTCATTAGGGCTTTTTTTTCCGATGGTGGCGCTTGTGAAGCTTTTCTATGTAAAATCTATATAAAAAGTTCACAAGCGCCGCTATCGGAACTAATGAGCTACATCCTACCCTGAATACTCTGGCATTACAATTTAGGGCTTTTTTCCTCCACTGGCGGTGTTTGTGGAGCTTTTATATGTGAAATCTATATAAAAAAAATTTTACAAGCGCCACCACCGGCAAAAAAAGCCCTAAGTTGTAAAAAATTTACCCTGTGAATTGGACTGCGGGTGCGGGAATCTGGAATACGGTATACTACCACTGCAGTCCAATTCACGGGGAACAATTTAAGCTTTACCATATTTTAATAAAATTTATATAGATTTTACATACAAAAGCTTCACAAGTGCTATGAGTGGTGAAAAAAGCCCTAAATTGTAATGCCCTGTGAATTGGACTGCTGAAATATAATAGGTGCTTTCTTTTGGGTGTTTATTTTTTTTCCTGTTTATTTTCGCGCATGCGCAGTTAAATGCGCAGTCGGCAAAAAGTCAGATTGCAACAGCGTAGGACATAAGGAGCTGGATCAGCCATGTTTTAATTCTTATTTTTTAAGAATTATTTGTTTCATTTATACACTGCTCTCTTCTCAATTTTGCATGACATACGCATGTGCATGATCATGCGCATTGAAGTGAAAAAAAATAAACACCCAAAAGAAAGCACCTAATAGGTGCGTTCTTTCGTCAATTTTTTGTTGGCGCATCATGACCACGCATTTGCGCAGAAGTCGTAGAATTAAGTAAAATTTTCAAAGTATACATGTGTGCGTTACACACACTTACAAAAATTAAAAACTCACGTGCTTTTTTAGCTTTTGCGCAAATGCGCGATCATGATGCGCCAACAAAAAATTGACGAAAGAACGCACCTAATAAAACTGGAAGCCGAACTTCGTGTCACCGAGAGAGAAACTCAATGGTTGGGATGTTGTCCTTGTCGGTACAGTCACGTCAACTATAATTGGTTGAGACTACTGAAATATAATGTTACTTTTATACCGTGTAGTACTAGTTTGTTTTGACGTTGACTGTACACGATTTAATGTGCGCATGCGTGAGTGAGGGGAATAGGGGGACGTTCCAAAAATCATTCGGAAACCCGGAAGTTCAAGATTGTGATCATAGTAAATTTTAGATATTTTGTTGTGGTAGACATGATTTTTTGTTCATGTATTTTTATAGGCACAAAACAATAAATTATTATTGTTTAATTATTAATAATAATTATAAAAATACTTTTCACAACTGTAATAAGTAACAAAAGTAAATGGCATATGAATATGGCTGTTTTTGTTGTTTACAATATCTTCAGTAACCTCTAGTTACTTATAAGTTTATTTTATCACTATATTTTTTCGTCTACTGCGCCGCTTCCGGGTTTCCGAGTGATTTTTAGAACGTCCCCTAGGTGCTTTTTTTTGTGTGTTTATTTTTTTTCACTTCAATGCGCATGATCATGCACATGCTCATATTATGCAAACTTGAGGAGAGAACAGTGGCGTCGAACGAATAATTCTTAAAAAATAAGAAATAAAATATGGCTAATCCAGCCCTTCATGCCCTACGCTGTTGCAAAATGACTTTTTGCTGACTGCGCATTCAACTGCGCCTGCGCGAAAATAAATAGAAAAAAAATAAATACACAAAAGAAAGCACGGAAAGCACCTAATGCCCCTAAGCATGGGAGTTCACTGGAGTTCACCTTCCAGCACCCGTATTCACGGGGCAAAATTGTTCTCATTAGGGCTTTTTTTTTCCGCTGATGGCGCTTGACAAAATTTTTTTTATATAGATTTCATATAAAGTTAAAACGCCACCATCGCCCTAATGAGAACATCCTCTGCACCCGTATTCACGGGGCAAAATTGTTCTCATTAGGGCTTTTTTTTTCCGCTGATGGCGCTTGACAAAATTTTTTTTATATAGATTTCACATAGAAAAGCTCCACAAACGCCACCATCGGAAAAAAAAAGCCCTAATGAGAACATCCTCTGAATACGGGTGCTGAATACGGGTGCAGCACCCGTATTCACAGGGCATATTTTATGCAATTTAGGGCTTTTTTTTGCCACTGATGGCGCTTATAAATTTTTTTTTATATAAATTTTACATATAAAAGCTCCACAAGCGCTACCGGTGGATGAAAAAAGCTCTAAATTGTAATGCCCTGTGAATACGGGTGCAGACTGCAGTTTTATTATATTTCAGTGTATACTACACGTGTAACTTACACGGTATCTTATCAGTTATCTACAAACCCATCACTGCATATATAGATAGAACCAAGAAATGACTAGAGGTCTCTAGTCTTCTTGGATAGAACTATGTTTACATATTACATAGAACTTAGAAGTTAGAGCAGGTTAGAACTTCACTCTTCTTCTATGTAGTGTACCGGTCAAAATAATACAGATACACAAAATAAATAAAAAAAAACAACAAATTCAACTAATTAATTAAAATGTCAAAATTCTTTGCATGGTTTGCAACACCTGTCGGAAAAAAATTTGTTGGTATTGCTGCAGTAACAACAACATGTGGAGTTTTTTCAGCTCACTATTTTCCACAAACATTTTTACTAAAAAACTACTACCATGATTTCGTAACAATGCGCAAGTATGAACAAAGTACTTTTTAAATAAGTTAATTAACAATTAAAACTAATCTTTCAAATAGATATTATAAACAGGCTTCAAATTTAATGTCTAAGTTAATCAAAAATATACCTACATGATTATTTCAACAATCATTTTGTCGTCTTATTCTTTTTTAATACCTTGATGGAACTGGCATTAATAACAATACTTTTTATTAATTCACCTAGCTTTAGATGTACCTGTTAATAATATCTCGTATTAATATTTTTAATTGGAAGCCCTTAATTTTGAAATATTAATTCTTTCAGAAATGGAAATCCTCTTCCTGTAACGCCAAAATTGACAGCACTTGTCAATGAAGTTTTTGATGATTTGAAGTTAGATGAATACAAAAGAGTAATTATCAAACCATTTATGGTTTTTGGCTTTGACGTTTGGCATGCAGGATTTTTGTCATCTCGTTTTGGATCTCTCATTGGTTTACCAATAAATTTTACATATACTGACGAAAAATTAATTAACAAAGAATCAATATTAATTAACAACGAGCCAGTCGAGTGGAATAGTGAAGAGGCCAAACAATTAATTGATTCTTTAATGTTATCAGAGGAAGCTAAAAAATATGCAATTGCAAGAGAAATACTGATGACAGATAATACAAACGTTACAACTCAAGCTATTGTTTCATCTTTATTGGTTGGTGCCTGTTATGGTTTTACTTCTCACTTAAATGAAAGTCTAAAAAATTTTCAAAAACCACAATCATTGCGTGTATTATTTTACGGTATAATGGGTACATTTTTTTGGGGACTTTGGACAATGCAAAAAGATGCATGGACAAGATATATTGAGGCTGACGTTGATAAATTATTGGCACAATTAGGTCCAGTATATGTTAAAGGTGGACATGAATATTATGAAAAATTAGCAAAACGTAATGCTGCACTTAGAAGACTTCTTGGTGGTGAAGGACAAAATTTATATACAGCAAATGGTAATGAAGTAATTTGGCTTCGACAAAAACGACTTCCTGTTTCTTATAGAAAACAATACTTCGGCGATTTATTAAAAAATTACGAAGTCACTAATGCTCAAGCATCATAGTTGCACTTATAATTATTATTGATTTTTAAATAAAAAATTTGTAAATATGATTAATGAATTTATCATTATTATTTATTTATAAGGCATTTTTTCCTTCTTTTGTCATCAAAATATTGATTAATTATAATTACATATTTATTTACATAGAATAATAATAATAATAATAATTTGATTGATTGGTTATAAATATTTGTTTACACTATATATTTAAAAAGTTTAATTATTCTGATAACATGCATTTTCATTGTATGTACATTAAAATAAAATAAATAAATTCTACAATGGTAAAATAAAAAATTATTGCATTTGGACCAACGTATTGTTTTTTTTTTTAAATTTTTTTCGGTAAGTATATTAAATTATCGTAAGTATAAAACTTTTACGCAAGTCTCAATGAACCTAATAACGTTAACTTGTCTTCTTCTTTTTTAAGTATTTTGTTTGTTTGATCTTGATCAAATTTAACAACTGCTGCAATAACTCTAGCAAGCACCAAGGTTTCCCGACCCATCATATATTCATAAAGAATATTTCTCAGATATTCAATCTCAGTTGAGTCTTCAAGAGTATCATGTCGGAGTTTTATGATTTTACGTAGCTCGGTTAATTCTCGTCGTTGAGACATAACTGTCTGTTGAAGTGAATGGAATGATCCTGTATTTGATTGAACAGCTGCCATTGCAACTCTTGACATATTTTCCAATTCCTTTAAATAAATAATTGATTATTAATTAGATAATTGGATTAAATGTTTACACAGTAAATAATGTGGGTAGTAATTTTAGTATTTTAAACGGAATTTAATAAAGAAAAAAATAAAAAATGGGAAAGCAATAAATTCATTACTAATGCCTAATTACTAATTACCTCAGATTTTTGGTCTAATTTTTCATCAGTCTGTAACAAAATAGCCAATAAAATAAAAATAAAATTGAGCAAAAAATAGCAGGCATAAATAATATTATATTCGAAAGCAAAAACAAATATAACATCTAAATAAAACATTCATACATATCAACATTTTACTTACAAGCTTGTCATTTTGCCACTCTTTAGTCAATTCTTTAATGTTATCGTCATGTTTAGCCTCTAATTGGCTGATTTTTTGCTGAATAATTGCTTGCCACTTTTTTTCAATATCACGCAACTCAGCAGCATGTGAATCTTTGATATTTGCAATTGTTGCAACAAGTTTTTCGATTTCTCTCATTGTATCATCGCTTTGTTCTCTTTTTAAACTTTCAATTTCTTCGGATTTTGCTGTCAATTCAACTTGAAAATCTTTCAATTGTTCTTTATATTGTTGTACTAAATCAGACTCATAATTTTGTTGACGATCTGAAAAAAAAGAAAAAGTATTAATTAATACATTACCAAAATTGAACTAGTTGGATTTCTAATAAATTGGTAACATTAAATTTTTTAAAACTAAGTGCAAATTTATCTGACATTAATTGTGAACACGTTAAAAATTTTCCAACTTGAAAGAATAATTTTTTTGTCAACTCAACAGCCAATTATTTCTAAAGAAAAATGAATTAATAAGTGTTTGAATGACATTAAAACGTAACACTATTTTGTTGATATTCTCACGAATTTTACGTTTAGTAAATGTTGAGTATACATTTCGAATTTGCAATATATTGACAACAATCATACTTTGATAAAAGTTGAAAAAATTCGTTATTAAATTGTTAGAATGATAAGACAAGTTGAAGAAGAAAAGACACAAACACAAACTTACCAAATTTTTTATTCAATGCTGCTTGTAATTGTTCATCTTTATCATGCAATTGTGCTTGGAATTCTTTAACTAATTGTTGCATACGCATACCCTGCTCAGTTTCTACTGTTTTTATTTGATCTTTAAGACTATTAGTTTCTTTTTTTATTTCTTCATTTAATATTTCCATTTGAGACTCTTTTGCTTGTGATGTTATAAGTTTTGTTTCACGATCCTGCAATTGTGCCTGAATTTCTTGGATAAGTTTTCTCAAACGATCTTCTTCTTCACATGAAATACTATTGTTTTTGTTATCAGTAAGTTGATTCTTTCTATCATCCAACTGTGCCTCTAATGTTTCTGAGTGTTTTTTCAATTCCTCTATTACCTGTGTAGTCCAAGCTTCTTTTTCTAATAGTTCATTTAATTCTTTATTTTTTCGGTCATATTTATCATTAAAATCTGCTTGAAGCAATTTTATTCTATTTTCTAAAGACTGTACATTATTTTTTAGTTCTTCAATTTCTGCCAAATGTTTATTAGAAAGTTGTTCCATATCAAAAATTCGTGATTGATATTCTGTCTCAGATTTTTGAAGTTGATTGTTTGATTCTTTAAGCTCTTTCAATTGTACTTCGGCATTTTCTTTTTCTATTTCAATTTCATTTAATTTTGTTTTTAAAATGACATTTTCTTTACGTTGATTTTGCAAAATTAAAGACTCTTCACCAAGTGTTTTTATTTGATCTTTTAATATCTCATTTTCACTCAAAAGTTGAGATAATTTTTCCTCTAATTCAATGCTTTTTTCTTGAATATTTTCAAGTTCTTTATTGACTTTGACTAAGTTTTCATTTTCAGCCGTAACTTGTTCAAGTTTTATTAAATAATTTTTAGCACTCTCTTCATGAGTTTTTGCTGATGTTTCAATATTTTTTAACAATATATTTTTACTTTCTGAATCTTGTAATTTTGCATTTATATCTTGAATAGCTTTAGTTTGTTTATTTTTTAAAATATTTAATTTTTCAATCATTTGATTTTTAGCTTCAAGAGTTTCTACCAATAATAATTTTTCAGTTTCAAGTTTACTATATTTTTCTTCAACATCTTTTAATTTTATTTCTATTGCTTCATTGTTGTTTTGACTTGATCGATTATCTTCCAATATTTTTGATATTTCATCATCTTTAGAAGATAATTTATTTTCCAATTCTTGTATATTATTTTCAAAGGCAATTTTTTGATTATCAAATTCATTTTTCAGCTTTTCTTGATCTACACCATCTTGAATATTTTCATCGGTTAGTCGTTTGCATTCAGCTGCAAGATCTCGTGATTTTTCTAAACTTTCTTCCAATAATTTTGTGTGATTTTCAATTTGCAATTTTATTTGAGTTAATTCTTCATTTTGTTCGTTGAATTTTTGTTCCCAGGATAACAATCCAGTATCTTTTTCTTCAATCAATGTATTTTGTTTGAGAATTTCTGATCTCAAATTAATAACAGATTCTTCAGATATTTCAGTTTTTTTTTGCAATGTTTCATTTTCTACTTCTAGTGTTTTTAATTCTTCACTTTTTGTTTCAATGACTGATTGATACTCCAAAATTTCTAATTTAAATGCTTCAATTGATTTAGATGCTTCTTCCCAATTTAGTGTTAAATCTTTATTTTCAGCTTCTAATATTTTTGTTTTTTTAAGATTTTCTTCAAAAAGTTTTGAATAATTTTCACATTCTACTTTAAGATTCATCAATTCTTCATAATTTTTTTTTAATTCTGAATTTTCTAATTGTAAATCATCTGACTGTTTTAGACTTTCATTCAATTCCATTGCATATTTTTCACACTTCTCTTTTAATTGTTCGAGTTGTTGAATTTTTTCTGATGTAGTTTCATTCTGTATTTTATAATTATTTAAATCTTCTTTCGTTTTTTTTAGTTCAATTTTAGTTGATGACAATTCTTCTTGAAGTTTTTCAATATCTATATCAGTTAATTTATTTGTTTCTTCAATAATATTGAGTTTTTCTTTTTCAATATTTTCTAATTTCTTAGTATCTTTAATATTGCTCAAATGTTCTTCAAACAATTTTGTTAATGTCAAAATTTCATCTGATTGTTTATCCTTGTAATTGACAACTTGTGATTTAATTTCTTCACATGAAACTTTAAATGAATTAATAGTTTTTTTGTAATCTATAATATTTGCAATTAAACAAATTTTTTCACGTTTTAATTGATCAATATTTATTCCATTTTCTTTGAGTTTTTCACGAAGATCATTAATTGTTGAACGACAAGATTTTAATTCACTTTCAAGTCCAAGCAATTCAACTTTTTTACTGTCAATTTCATCAAGTAATTTTTCAGAATTTTCATTTACATTTGATTCTTTATCATTGAGAATTTTAATTTGATTATTTTGTGTTTCTATTTTTTCTTTTGCTTTTACAATTGCTGCTGTATATGCTTGAATTTTAGAATTAAGTTCGTCAATTTGTTGATTTTTTATTTTCAATTCATCTGATATTTGATTTTTTTCTTTTTCTTCAATTTCATTTATTTTTTTTTCTAATGAATTTTTTGTTTTTACCAATTCTTCTTCTACAATTTTCATGCATAATATTTCTTTTTCTAATTGTTCAATTTTTTTTTGATAATTTTGATTTTTTTCCAATTCATCTTGATACATTTTTTGTATTTTTTCACTATCGATGAGTTTTAATTTTTCCAATTCAATAGTAAGACTATCTTTTGTCACATTAAGTGTTTGGAGTTCTAAATTTAATTTTTTAATTTCTTCTTCTTTTTCTTCAAGTTCACGATGAATCGACCATTTGTTTTCAGCCAATGATATTACCGATTCTTCTTCTGTTTTTTTCATTGCACTTATTTGATTATTCAAATTACTAATTTCATCCCTTGCAGTCTTTAAATTGTCTTCAATATTTTTAATATCTTGAGATGTTTGTGAACGATAAATATCAAAGTCACGTTCAATAATACTTTTATCTTGAGTGATTTCTGATATTTTATCTTTATTTTTTTTTAATGATTCTTTATATTTTAACAAAATAGATTCCATTGTTTCTAATTTTGTTTTTAATTGTTCATTTTCAGCTTTCAATGCTTGTGATGATGATTCTTGATTAGAATCTTGTGGCTCTGTTGAAATATCAATAAGCATTTCTGTTTTACAATTTGGATCATCTTTTGAGTCATCAGGTTGATTTTGTAGAGACACTAATCCGTTAGCCTGTAAAAGCCTTACCTGCCAAAGAGCAGGTAAGATGAATAATATTAATAAAAAAAAAAAATTTAACAGTACGTTGTTGAAAATAGTTGAATCAAAAATTAATTCAAATTTAAGTATTTCTATTGATTCATCAATGTAAAACTGATTTCTGTAAACTTTCATCAAGTCGCTTTTTAATTGTTGAAATTTTCAATATTATTTCATTGTTGAAAGAATATTGCAAATTCGAAATACATTTCATATTTCGATTTTATAAACTGTTCTATTTTTAAATTACAATATTATAAGTACATACATTATTTTTCATAATAAATTTAACACGAGAATTTAATCAAAATGATTTTAATGAAAAGATTTCAGCGATAAAGATACTTTTATAAATAATTTTAAAAAATGAGACTTACTTTTGTATTTAGCGTATCAATAATATGATTTTTTTCTTCAATATCATTTCTGAAAGCATCTTCCAGATGAGCTTTCGCTTGTTGTTCTAATTGGGATTGCTCTTTAAGATTTGAAATTTTTCCCAATGCTTTTTCTCGTGTTTCAACTAACAATGTTTCCAATTTATTTTTCGCCCTTTCCATTTCACGATAATGATTTGCCAAATCTGTATATCTGCCACGATATTTATGATACCTCGTTTGAACTTTGCGATATGCTGAATAAAGCTGATCTTTTGATACTCTATCAAGCTGAGCCGAAATATTATCATCGGCTTCACTTGCTGACTGATCCATGTCTGACTGTAGATGATACATATTGTCAGGACTCTCGTAAATTGGAAATAACGATGATGCGTCAGAAGTACTTGTGATACTGCTTACTGATGATTTTCTAGATACACCTTGAGAATTCAATGATGGTGGTGTTAAATCCACACTTTGAAATCCGTGTTTTGCCGGACTGTTTTTTGGTGTTTCTGTTGACACAAAATAGTCCAAAATTAGTATTTTATTTGGTTAGGTTTACGGACTTTTATCACTAATAAAATGGTGACACGATAATATAATACACACCGTCCCCCTCTTCTGTCAAACTGAAGTTGTCGTTTGTTGCTGAGATATCTTGAATTGAACTGTTTGACATTGCTGGTGAAACTGCCTAATTTTGTTTTTATTTTTTTAATTAAATTATTATTAACACATTGAATAATAACAAATGCTAACTGTCAAAACTAAATACCTGGGCAAATTGCTGCATACTTGCTTGTAATCTTGCTGGTGATTGCTTCATTTCTTCAGCAAGTTTGTCTTTAAATTTTTTAAACATTTTTAAAGAAATTTAATATTTTTAATTTGATAATCTTTTTAGAAAATATAATAAACTTTTTAATTTATGTCTACGTGGAATGTTAACTAGAAGTAAAACTAGGACAAATAGTTTCTCATTATTCACATTCACGTGAAAGTTATATATTAGTAATTCATAGTGTCAATGATTCTATGATTAGAATTGATATTCTAATTGTTAAAGAACTAAAGAATTTATTTACTTTGAATTTAGTGAAACAAACATTATTAAGAGATTATTTATTTGTTTAACAATACACAAATTTGCACTGGTCATTGATTGTATTTCGGAAGAACAAATGAAAATAAGAAAAATAGCTGTATATTTATATGATATTGTCCAACATAATTAGGGCGATGACAGTAATGACGTCATACAAACAGATCGCAATATTACGGTATCTTTGACATCTCAATTTCATGACGGTTTTTTATAAGAAATTTCTTACGATTATGGGAAAAATATGGAAAAGTTTCTGCGCATGCGCAAGGCGATAAAAATTCGATTTATAGATAGCCAAGAAGACTAGAAATTTCTAGTCTTCTTGTAGATAGCGCAATGGGTGCATTCCTTTAATAAAAATTTTTTTTTCGCTCTGCAATTTCGCCCTGTAATACCGACCAAAATTTTATGGGGATATTATCATATCCGAGACAACATGTTTTTTTGTTGGTTTCTTACAGGAAATTTTCTCACGATTACGGGAAAAATACGGAAAAAATTCCTACGAGTGCGCAAAGTGGTTAAAAATCGAGTTGAAATATCGAAAAAACGGCTATTTATTGGTTGTATATCGTATAGTTGTTAAAATAACGAATAATTCCAGAATTTAATAATTGCAATCGATAGAGCTCGTCAAAGAGAAAAAAATGTCTTAAAAATTTATTCGATATCTCGAATAATTTTTGAGCTATGATAATTTAAAAATTTCGATATATTGATTTTTTTTTTAAAAAAAAATAAATGCAATCGATAAGGCTAGTCAAGAAAAAAAAAAAAGTCTACATAAAAATTTCGATATTTCGAATAGTTTTCGAGTTATAATAACTTATAAATTTCGTAATATTTTTTTTTAATTTTTATAACGGCAAACCATAAAATTCCCCAAGTTAAAAAAAAAATAATAAATTTCCATATCTCGAATAGTTATTGAATTATCGATATTTTTCCAAAAAAGTATACGAAAAGTAAAAAGTTTTCTGGGTAACGCCAACAATATATCCAAGTTTTTTTTTACTTAGCTATATTTTTTACTTAGCTATATTTTTTACTTAGCTATATTTTTAACTTAGCTATAAGATTGACTTAGTTATATTTATAGCCAAACATACAATATCTACATAATTTTACCAGCTATATTTTTTACTTAGCTATATTTTTTACCATCTATATTTTTTAACTTAGCTATATTTTTTACTTAGCTATATTTTTTTACTTAGCTATATTTTTTACTTAGCTATATTTTTTACTTAGCTATATTTTTAACTTAGCTATATTTTTTACTTAGCTATATATTTTACTTAGCTGTATTTATAGACAAACACACAATATCTACATAATTTTACCAGCTATATTTTTTACTTAGCTATATTTTTTACTTAGCTATATTTTTTACTTAGGTATATATTTTACTTAGCTATATTTTTTACTTAGCTATATTTTTTACTTAGCTATATATTTTACTTAGCTATATTTTTTACTTAGCTATATTTTTTACTTAGCTATATTTTTCACTTAGCTACATCTTTTTTTTCACAATCCCTTCTAAAACTGTATAATTTTTTGTAAAAATATCGATAATTCAATAACTATTCGAGATATGGAAATTTCTATTTGGACTTTTTTTTTTAACTTGGCGAATTTTATCGATTGCCGTTATAAAAATTGAAAAAAAAAAAAAAAAAATAATATATCGAAATTTATAAGTTATTATAACTCGAAAACTATTCGAAATATCGAAATTTTTATGTAGACTTTTTTTTTTTTCTTGACGAGCCTTATCGATTGCAGTTATTATATCCGAAAAAAAAAAAAAAAAATCAATATATCGAAATTTTTAAATTATCATAGCTCGAAAATTATTCGAGATATCGAAAAAATTTTTAAGACATTTTTTTCTCTTTGACGAGCTCTATTGATTGCAATTATTAAATTCTGGAATTATTCGTTATTTTAATAACTATACGATATACAATCAATAAATAGCCGTTTTTTCGATATTTCAACTCGATTTTTAACCACTTTGCGCACTCGTAGGAATTTTTTCCGTATTTTTCCCGTAATCGTGAGAAAATTTCCGATAAGAAACCAACAAAAAAACATGTTGTCTCGGATATGATAATCTTGCCAATTTTATAAGAAAAAGCTGTTTCTTGTAGTGGCAGTACTAGCACATGACATTATTTTTTTTGGCTTACAATTATTGGAAAAATTACCTGAATGACTGTTCAATATTTATGTCAAACTGAAATAAAAAGAGAATTTACTTGTTGTAATTGCTTGTTATTATCACATTGTTGTACAGAATATTATCGTAAATGTTCAAAGTCTGGAAAATTAAATAGAGGATTCTATCACTTTTGTCGTTGTTTCTGTTTCTAGTTTTTAGTTTTTAGTTTTTAGAAAAAAAATTTTTTATTGAAGGAATGCACCCAGTAGGTGCTTTCTTTTGTGTATTTATTTTTTTTCACTTCAATGCACATGATCATGCATATGCTCATATTATGCAAACTTGAGGAGAGAACAGTGGCGTCGAACAAATAATTCTTAAAAAATAAGAATTAAAATATGGCTAATCCAGCCCTTCATGTCCTACGCTGTTGCAAAGTGACTTTTTGCTGACTGCGCATTCAACTGCGCCTGCGCAAAAATAAATACACAAAAGAAAGCACCTAGCATAGGCAAATATAGGCTGCTTTCTTTCATGAACTTGGTGTTCAGCAGTCCAATTCACAGAGCATTACAATTTAGGGCTTTTTTTTCCACTGGCAGCGCTTGTGAAGCTTTTGTATATGAAATCTATATAAAAAAAATTTTACTAGCGCTATCAACGGCAAAAAAAAGCTCTAAATTGTAAAAAATTTGCCATGTGAATTGGACTGCCAGCACCCGTATTCAGCAGATCAATTCACAGGGCATTACAATTTAGGGCTTTTTTCCTCTACTGGCGGCGCTTGTAGAGCTTTTGTATGTGAAATCTATATAAAAAAAATTTGACAAGCGCCATCACCGGCAAAAAAAAGCCCTAAATTGTAAAAAATTTGCCCTGTGAATTGGACTGCAGAGGATGTTCTCATTAGGGCGTTTTTTTTCCGATGGTGGCGTTTGTGGAGCTTTTCTATGTGAAATCTATATAAAAAAAGTTTTGTCAAGCGCCATCAGCGGAAAAAAAGCCCTAATGAGAACAATTTTGCCCCGTGAATACGGGTGCGGAAGTTCAAGATTGTGATCATAGAAAACCGCTCCAAAATGCAACCGCTTTAAAAACGTATATTTATTATTGAGCATAGGGTATGATTTTGTGCGCATTCATTACGGTGCAGACAATCTCTCTCTCGCAGTCATACGCCTCGACAAAAATTTTTTGCGCATGTCCGAATAATCCGTTCAGTTCACACGTATACACAATGAATTTGTGTGCGTTGCCGAATGTTTCCGAGCTCCTACTCGAATAATAGGTGCTTTCTTTTGTGTATTAATTTTTTTCCACTTTCATGCGCCTGTCATGCAAACTTGTTGAGAGAACAGTGGCGTCGAACAAATAATTTTTCAAAAATAAGAATTAAAACATGGCTGATCCAGCCCCTCATGTCCTACGCTGTTGCAAACTGACTTTTTGCTGACTGCGCATTCATTTGCGCATGCGCGAAAATAAACAGGAAAAAAAATAAATACACACAAAAGAAAGCACCTAATAATTCGGACATGCGCAAAAGATGTCATAGAAACGACTTCGACAGAGATTGTGCACCTTAATAATGAATGCGGCACTTATGGGAAAGCATAGGCGATGCGCAATATTAGGTGCTTTCTTTTGTGTATTTATTTTTTTTCACTTTCTTGCGCATGATCATGCACATGCTTCTGTAATGCAAACTTGTTGAGAGAACAGTGGCGTCGAACAAATAATTTTTCCAAAATAAGAATTAATACATGGCTGATCCAGCCCCTAGTAGGTGCTTTCTTTTAGGTGTTTATTTTTTTTCACTTTAATGCGCATGATTATGCACATGCGTATGTCATGCAAAATTGAGAAGAGAGCAGTGGCGTCGAAACAAATAATTCTTAAAAAATAAGAATTAAAACATGGCTGATCCAGCTCCTTATGTCCTACGCTGTTGCAATCTGACTTTTTGCCGACTGCGCATTTAACTGCGCATGCGCGAAAATAAACAGGAAAAAAAAATAAACACTCAAAAGAAAGCACCTATAGTAGTTTAAATATTTATATATGTTTAAAAATGCGAAAAATATAAAACATGTAAATTAACAACCCAGCACCCGTATTCAGAGGATGTTCTCATTAGGGCTTTTTTTTCCGATGGCGGTGCTTGTGAACTTTTTATATAGATTTTACATAGAAAAGCTTCACAAGCGCCACCATCGGAACAAAAAAGCCCTAATGAGAACATCCTCTGAATACGGGTGCTGCATGGCGTATGTAACTGACTGTATATCATAAGGCGTGTGGCCACTAGCATAGTTTTTCGAACAAGTTCTATGCCATAGTCCATTTATTACCAGAAACAACTGACTTTTTCAGTGATAACTGGGAATAATCTAGATGTTTCTGGTAATAAATGGACTATGGCCTAGAACTTGTTCGAAAAACTATCCTAGTGGCGTATCATACGTATGATTGTATGATACCCCGAAAATCGTCGAATTACCCATCTGGGGGACGTTCCAAAAATCACTCGGAAACTCGGAAGGTCAAGATTGTGATCATAGAAAATTTTTGATATTTTGTTGTGGTAGACATGATTTTTTGTTCATGTATTTTTATAGGCACAAAACAATAAATTATTATTGTTTAATTATTAATAATAATTATAAAAAATACTTTTCACAATTGTAATAAGTAACAAAAGTAAATGGCATATGCAATATGGCTGTTTTTGTTGCTTACAATATCTACAGTATCCTCTAGTTACTTTTAAGTTTATTTTATCTCTATATTTTTTCATCTACTGCGCCGGTCCGGGTTTCCGAGTGATTTTTGGAACGTCCCCACTGTTATTTACCCAACATTATACATACATACATACATACATGTAGTGGATACTACTCTTAAATTGTCTTAAATAGAATATAGAAAGATTATTTATTTATTTACAAACATATAAACAAAATATAAACAAACAATAAGGATAAAAAATACTATTTATTATTTTTGACAGTATCATGAATAAAGATAAAAGGTAAAAAAAATTAAAGTTTTCTTCATTGATCTAGCACTACGTATGTAAACGTTACATCTCAATTATATAAAGATGCTTTTAGGTTATATTGTTGAATATTAGTTATTAAAATTACTTTTAAAAACATAGAAATTTATTGATGTACTCGTGGTGAAAATAAATATTGAATTCACTTAAATCTAAAAATTTTATTTGCAGATTTGGCCTGATATTACCAAACAAAACTCAACTGTCAACTCCAACTGCCAAAAACATATTCTGTGATGAAGATGATTCCGATGAAAGTAATGGATTACATTCGATAGAAGTAAATTCAAAACCATGTGCTGGGAATAATTCTCGTGTAAAAAAACAAACTCGATTAAATATTCAAAAGGCAATAGCTGATGACCCTACAATTTATCAGTATGACGAAGTCTATGATGAAATGGAGCGTAAGAAAGACGATAAAAAAGATGTAAATAAAAAAGAATCGAAAAAGCCAAAATATGTTGCAAACCTTTTAAAAGCTGCTGAAAAACGTAGGCAGGATTATGATCAGCGCATTGAAAGAATGGTGCAAAAAGAACGTGAAGCTGAAGGTGAAAAATTTGCAGATAAGGAAAGTTTTGTGACATCAGCCTATAGACAACAATTGGAAGAACGAAAAAAATTAAATGCAGAACAAGAGAAAATTGACAGACTTGAAGAAATATGTGATGTCACAAAGCAAAAAGACATGTCAGGATTTTATCGAGGATTATATGCTCAAACTATCGATAAAAAGAACAACACTGAAGATACTAAAGTAGCAGATTCAAATGATGAAAATCATGACTCAAAACTGGCTAGTATCGATAAAGATGATGTTCTGTCTTCTTCCTCGTGTTCTGATTCTGAAGATGTTCAAAAAAAGAATATAAGCAATTCGACAAGACGAAAAAGTAGACATTATAGAAAACGTGCTGTTGAAGAAGAAGAAGAAGAAGAGGAAGAAGAAGAAGAAGTCGACTCAACATCAGATGAAGAACAATCCGAAAACAATCACAAGAATATAGATAAAAGTCACAAAGAAAGCGAATATAGATATACTGAAGATACATCACCAGCTGAAAAAAAATCAAGACTATCAGTAGAACCAGAAAATGAAAAAAACACAACTTCCAATCAAAACACTGATGAAAAAGACAATGCTTCACCCAATGTTATTTTAGATAGTAAATCAGAAGTGAATGAAAAGTTAATTGATACTGAAAAAGAATTAGAAAATAAAGTCTCTATTTGGGAAAAAAGAACAGTTGGTGAAGTATATATTAATGCTGTACAGAGATATCACGCTCGAAAAGCTCTTCAAGCATCTTCATAATTTATAAAATAAAGTTGAATCGAAAAAGATTCTGTCTTATTGTAAATTTTTCTTGACTTTCAAATTAATTATACTGTAAATTGAACTTCTAAAATAAGTAATAAAATACAAAGTACTAATGTAAACGAATTATTTTAGAAAACAAAAAAAGCTTGTCTTGATCTTTTTTTATTTAAATTTCCTTTTAATTTATCATGAGCATTCTTTAAATGTTGGTCAGCAACAGCTGATTTCTCTTTATCTTTCTTTACTATTCATAAATTTAACACTCGATTTTCTTATTGATCCTGAATACAACGGTATATTTTTACTACCTTGTTGATTCAGTTAAATTTGATATTTTTTGCTTTTGCATTGAATTAAGTAGTTATTTTGATCAAATAATATCATAACGAAATACCAATCAACCGAAAAAAACACTTGTAAAAAACTTAATGAAATAATAAATTAAAATTTATTAATTTTTTGTATTCATACATTCTTTGTCCTGCCGAATATTGATTTACTCTTGATTTATTATTATAATTTTTTTACCAGACCTTGCATTGGTGGTTTTTTTGGTGGGCACAATCGTTATAGCATTCTAAATTTCACTAGGTATGTTTTCTTTTTGATCAGCTCAAGCTCCACTTTGATGTAGGTTTTCTCGTAATGCTCATTCTCAATTTAGGCATTCACCCAATAAAATAATTGAGTATCAATGTGCCCGAAAGGAAAGAAGT
This sequence comes from Aphidius gifuensis, assembly GCF_014905175.1. Taxonomy (NCBI): domain Eukaryota; kingdom Metazoa; phylum Arthropoda; class Insecta; order Hymenoptera; family Braconidae; genus Aphidius; species Aphidius gifuensis. The sequence goes on from NC_057788.1 coordinate 11,724,479, forward strand.
GCAATGCAACAAAAAAAAAACACCGATAAATTTTTAACGTGAGACCCTTCTCGGGTATCATATTTTTATTGCTTAATTGAATCACGACGAAAATACTATAATTAATTTTGACTATTTTTTTTCAATTTTAACATTCATTATCAACTTCTTCATGATGTTGATTGAATGACTCAGTGAAATATTATACAGCTTGTAAATTTGTAAGAAAATATTATTGTTATATAATTATGAAGTGATAATAAATAGAGAAAATTGTGAACTAGATAATGAAATAAACGTTAACTCGTTGCTTCATAGCGATTCATGTGAATAGCATGTTTTTCCGAGTGATAAGTTTTAAATATTTGACTTAAAACAGGTGATACTTCTGGATCATTAATCCAAACACTTGTTGATGAAGGTGTTTCTAGAATTGACAAATAGGCTAGTAACATTTTTGGATTGGTCAGACTAAGTTGTATATGAGGATTATTCATAATTGCAGTGTAAATAGCTCCATCAGGATCAAGACCTTCATCCAAGTCTTGAAGACTTTTTCTTCTAGCACCAAGTAGCCATTCACAAGCATTATTTTGATTATTACCAGTTACTTTTAATACTTCAATGACATTTTTTTCATCAAAACCCATTTCAACAAGTGACTCTTTAATTCTTGAACTTGGTCGAAAATCTAAACGTTTGTATTCTCGAAAACTTTCTAAAAGTAAACTCACAGCTTCTATTAAATTTTCTTCTTTTTTTATACCATGTCGTGTGCTTTTGAATATATCAATACAAGTATCTTTAATTGATTTTCTACGAACTGAAGGTGCTGAGCCAGATGATGATGAACTTGGTTCAGGTAAAGTAATATTTTCTGCTTCATCGATTGATGGCAATTCATCTTCATCTTGATCATCTGGATCATCTTGATGCTCAATAAGCCATTCAAGTGCCTCAGACGCATTCATTTTTCGTAATCGAAGTGCTTTAAGAACTTTTTTTTCTGTAAAACCAATGTCCATAAGATATTTAACTGTTTTTGGATCATTTGGAGGTTTACATCGTATTTCTAATTTTTCACGTATTAATTCATAAACTTTTGTTGCTTCTGGACTGTGCATGAGAATTTTTGCTGATGCTTGAACAAGCGTTATAAGTATTTTTCTTATTTCACTTTGAAAATCAGCTGGGCAATCAGTTGATGGTGTTGGTTTTGGTGGATTTGATGGTGGTAAGTGACTTGTTGCTTCAGATATTGTTTCGAATGTTGGACCACGTAATGATTCTTCAAGATTTTCTTTAATACTAAGTGATCTTATTTCTACCATCATTATTTCATCTTTTGGTTTAACATCTTCATCATTTAGTTTTTTATCATCAGTAAGATGTTTTAACTTTTCAGCATGAACAAGACGAATATTTGATGATGTTTTTGAAGAATCAGAACCATAAAAACTTTCTGTTGCTATCAACTTTAATTTTTCAATAGTAAAATCTGGTTTTACTAAAATTCTCATCACATCACCTTCTAAACTAAAAAAAAAAGAGAAAAATACCATAAATATTATTTTTCAATAAATCAGCAATTTTTAAGAGTAATAATAATAATTGTTGTTTATTTATTTTTTACCTAATAACATGGACATTAAAAGTATCAGATGAACTGGCATCATTCATAAACATGTTACTATTATTTTTTTTATCAGATAAATCATCACTGGTAGAAAGAGTCAAAGACTTCCTTTCGGATGTCTTTGAGCTCTTTCTGCTATGCCAGGCTTCGGCAATCTGCTCTCGCACCCATGGGATCATCAAACTGACCTAGAAAAAAAAAAAGAAAACAATAAGTATTTGAATCGAAATTGCACCAATACGAACAATCTGTATTTTTTATTTATTTATTACCTACAACTTATTTTTTCTCAGATTATTCTATTTTAATTTTTATTTAATTGTTTTATTACCTTGACTTAAAAAATTGTGATTACAAAAAATTTTTGACGTTTTTTATTAAAGGCTGATGATTTTATTTACCGAACTGACAGTTTTATGTTTACATTTGTCATCGCTCTATAATTTTGTTTACGTTAGAAAATTATAAACAAGTTTACCATAACTTATCAGACAGAAGATACTTTTCTTTATTTTTTATTTTTAATAGTTAATAATTAATTGTTATTCATTCTTAATTAAATTATCTTATTTCAACTGTGAATTTATTGAACAATTTGTGATATTTATTAGAAAAAAAAACTGACAGAGAAAAGTCGACATGGCTATTCAATATTCGCACATATACATAAATTGATACATAGAAACACCAGTGTGTTGGACTGTTGGGTAATACCAGTGCTGGGTAAAAAAGATACCGTGTAATTTACAATAATTTACCTGGCTTGGTTTCTGACATGATGTAACTTATATCAAGCGTTCACTGCGCTACGGTACATAACTTGTATATTTGTTAAATAAATAATAATAATGATAAAAATTGGATACTTTTATTATTTTCTATGTAATATAATTTAATATACCTAAATAAATAAATAAATGATGAACCATAAAATATTTGTTTAGTATTATATTTATTATTATGATATTATTATTTATGTTAATTGACGATATACATTGTATACCATTATAATAATCAAGGAATATTATGCAAATATTAGGTGCTTTCTTTTGTGTATTTATTTTTTTTCCTATTTATTTTCGCGCATGCGAAGTTAAATGCGCTGTCAGCAAAAAGTCAGTTTGCAACAGCGTAGCACATGAGGGGCTGATCAGTTATATGTTAATTCTTATTTTTAAAGAATTATTCGTTCTACGCCACCGCTCTTTCCTCATGTTTGAATAATATGCGCATGTGCATGATCATGCGCATTAAAGTCAAAAAAAATAAACACCCAAAAGAAAGCACCTATAGATGCTTTCTTATAGCTGTTTATTTTGTTTCCTATTGATTTTTGCGCATGCATAGTCGAATGGGCAGTCAGCAAAAAGTCAGATTGCAACAGCGTAGCACATGAGGGGCTGAATCAGCCATGTTTTAATTCTTATTTTTCAAGAATTATTCGTTCGACGCCACTGCTCTCTCCTCATGTTTACATAATATGCGCATGAAAGTCAATAAAAATAAATACCCAAAAGAAAGCACCTAATGGTCTCTCCTCTTGTTTGCATGATATGCGCATTGAAGTGAAAAAAAAACACCCAAAAGGAAGCACCTTTTTTCACTCTTTGACTGCTTTGTCTTTTTTCTCTCTCACATTTGCTCACATTATCCATTAGAAATTGAAATGCGGAGTACTCATCAGCGCATAAGGCGGCTCTCCTTCAACGGTTTTAAGTTGACCAATCAGAATCAATAGGTGCTTTCTTTTGGGTGTTTATTTTTTTTCACTTCAATGCGCATGATCATGCACATGCGTATGTCATGCAAAATTGAGAAGAGAGCAGTGGCGTCGAAACAAATAATTCTTAAAAAATAAGAATTAAAACATGGCTGATCCTGCTCCTTATGTCCTACGCTGTTGCAATCTGACTTTTTGCCGACTGCGCATTTAACTGCGCATGCGCGAAAATAAACAGGAAGCACCTATGATGAAACCGGCCAAAGAGAGGCGCGACAGCTATTTCATGTAAACCATGAACAGAGATATAATTAAGCTAATACTATACATGGTTTACATGAAAGCTGTCGCGCCTCTCTTTGGCCGGTTTCATCATATCATTATGGCATCTGAATCCACGTGTGTGTTTACGCGCCTTGCCCCTTGGATTAAATTGTTTTTGTTTGTTTAATTAATTCAAAATTCGAACGCTAGTTAGAGCCAAACAGAGCCAAATCATAAATTCGCTCGATGAATGCGCAGCTGCAAACTCACACACACAGCACTCACACACTAATCATGACAAAATAATCATTTTTAATTTAAAATTACATTTATATTTTTGATCACATTATGTAATTTATTTATTGATCACATTTTAATTTAAAAACACTTTTATATTTTTTTGATCACATGATGTGATTATTCTATCAATGTGATCAATAAATAAATCACATAATATGATTAAAAATATAATCTTTTCTAATTTAAAATCGCATTTATATTTTTGAGCAATAATTCTGTGCACCATAGCTCTATTATGAACAAGTGCGTGAAAAAATATCTTGTTTCAGACCTGAATTTTTAAACAAATTGTTGATCACAAAAGAGCCCTAATAAGAGGGTCCTCTGAATACGAATGCCGTCGTAGATATGCGTAGAGCTGTCGTGGAATGATGATTAATGACCGACGTGCTTTTTTCCTATAGAGATTTGAATGAATTCCATTCGTCCGTTTATTAATTTTTTCATTTTAAATTAAAATACTTAATTGTTATTTATTAAAAGAATATATTGTCAATAAGATGATGTCATCATTCATGTTCATGAACTTACTTTACTTAGTAGTGAACTAAGTATCAACAATAAATGGCACGTTTATTAAAAAAATATAAAACAATTCCTTAATTTAATAAAATCTAGTAAATGACCAAACATTGAGATTTAACTATTGACTGTGATTTAGCTTCTTTTAGTAAATGTGAATTATACATGTGTAAAATAATGCCATTTGTACGATTTTTAGTTGCCTGATCAGCAGCAATAACTATAGTTATATAGTTATAAGTTCATTGTAATATTATCTATACGCCGGATATCAAGCTTTTGAAGAATTGGGTTATTTTTTATAAGTTGAATGATACCAGTATCAGTAAGATTTTTGCAATGAACACAGGTCATTTCTTTTAATCCTTTTAATTTGACAATAAAGTCGTCTGTAATATTAAGATAGCTGACGTTCAGTTTTTGAAAATTTTTCAAGTTTGACAAAGCAAGAAGAGCTGTTTCAGTAATACCTGTGCAACGTTGGATTTTTAAACTTTTTAGGTATTTACAATTATTAGCAACAGCAATAATTGTACTATCTTCAAGATTTTTTGTCGCACGCAAATCTAGATGTTTAAGATATTGCAATTTTGATAACTCATCGAAAACAGATGGAGAAGAAAGTGGGTCACCATCAACAGATGGTACCTATAATGTAATGAGGAATTTCTAAACGTTCAAGTTGTTTATAATTGTTTGAAATTTCAATTATTAATTGCCCACTGAGCCTAACGTGACCGTGAAATATCAAACATTCAAGATTTTCCAGCTCTGTTAATTTATTTAACGCAGTTTCATTCATAATGCGATGAAGATTATCTACCCTCAAGTCTTTTAAATTCTTTCAATATTCAACAATTGATGTTGTAAGTTCTGACGGTTTGTCATAAAGACCAGGTGGAATATCAAGATGTTTTAGATTGTTGCAAGTACGAAAAATAGTATTGAGTACTTTCGTAGAGATGTTATTCACACCATTCATACTACGCAACGTTAGATCGATTGTATACAATATATTCCAAACCAACGAGTTTATTGAATAGAAAAATGTCCGCGTGTATATCAAATGGTCGAACGTTGAGATGAAAAAGTGTTGTTTTTTCTGCCATTTCTCGAACAATGTTTTCTGGACAGTATAGCCATGCATTTTTGAAATTTTGTTTGTAAAGTCTGAGAATAATAAGAATTTATTCAAATAATTTATGTTTGTTTGGTTAACTGGTGATAAACAACTATTTGGCATTCAATAAAAACTTACCATAAAAACTGTTTCTTCTTGGTGAAACCGCATAAACAGATTGTTTAAACAGTCAACCACTGAGATTTAATTATTGACTGAGAATTAGCTTCTTTAAGTAAATGTGAATAATGCATGGGTAAAATAATGCAATTTGTACGGTTTTTAGTTGCCTGATTAGCGGCAATAATCGTGTCAATTGTAATATTATCTATACGCCGGATATATGGGATATCAAGCTCTTGAAGATCTGGGTTATTTTTTATAAGTTGAATGATACCAGTATCAGTAAGATTCTTGCAATGAACACAGGTCAATTCTTTTGATCCTTTTAATTTGATAATAAAGCTGTCAGTAATATTAAGATAGCTATGACGCTTAGTTTTTGTAAATTTTTCAAGTTTGTCAAAGCAACAAGAGCTGTTTCAGTAACAGCACTGCAGTAACTGAATATTAAACTTTTTAGGCTTTTACAATTATTATAGAAACAGAAATAATTGTATTATCTTTAAGATTCTTTGCCGCCGATTAAAAATTTCAAAACGTTCAAGTTTCTTACAATAATTGTTTGAAATTGCGGTTATATAGATTCTTTGAGCAGAATGTCACAAATCGTCAATGCAATAATATCAAGTCGTCTTGAATAATAAATATTAATAACAAAACTTTATTAATTAAAAAAAAAATTATATTATTTATTGTTATTACAAATTTAATTCATCTCGGCCAACTTGTACTATCAATTTACGGAAAAAAGTTCTAGATAAGCAGGATAGTAGACAGAAAATCAATAAAATTGTAATAAGAACAATTAGTGACATTATGAATAGAGCAATAAATATACAATGTATTGTATATATGATCATATATTATAACCAACAAGCTCATACGATTATTATTAATATACACTGACATGTTATGATCAAATGCATTTTATTATATGTATTACTTGACCTGATAGTGCCGCATTTTATTGTATACAACTCTATGTTATTATATGCGTAATTACTGTATATAATCATATAACATTGAATGCGATAAGAAGATTATCATATTATATGTAAAGGATTGTATATAATCATGATTTATCAGGTACAGTATTATACAACTATTGTTAACAGTAGGTAATTGTATAATTTTATTCATTTATCTAATAACATAAATATACTGCGCATTCAATTGTATGCAATAACTTGCAAAACTATCGGGTCAATTATAACATACAATAACATGCACTCAATTTTAACATATACAATCATAATCCCATACAATTATATGTTACAATATATAATTTTTTTTCCCTGGTATATAAGAATATTTGAACTTATCTAATAATATTCATCATAATCATAGCTTTCATCAACACTATTTCTAAAAATGCGATTAATATCATCGTCGTCAGGTTTAGCTTCTTCATCATTATCCTCATAGTAATCATCAATTTCTTCACCTCCCCCGTCATTATTAAAACTGATTTGATTTTTCGGTGATAATTTTCTCGCGATTTTTGATTCAATTTTTACATCTTTTTCAGGTGATCCTGTCGTTGACGATATTGTTGGTGCTGGTTTATTTGATATTTTTATCGAACAAACATTACTTGGTCTGATTAGCTCTGGAGTCACCTCAACTTCATCTAATTTATCTTGCGAATCTTTATTTCTAACAACAGTATTCAGACTTTTTAAAACTTCATAATTGATTTTCGTTGATATTTTTTTTTCCTGCAACATTTTTTCAATAGCTTCACCAGCTGAACTTGCTGGTATCTGATTTTTTTTTCTACTACCAGTTTTACGTTTTTTTTTTTCCGGTATGCCATTTTTTATATCTTCCAGTCGTTGAGCTTCTTTCTCCTTCATTTGTTCCAAATAATCAGCATTAATTT